>NC_060122.1:174281082-174584112 GCF_021461395.2 Schistocerca americana | reverse complement strand
GTCGCCATCAACTAGTCGGCGTCCTGCTAGTGCGAACGGCTATGAGTGTATTCCACATTTGTTCCGCTGTTAATATAGGCTTTTCCCGTTTTCCTAGTGAGCTGACTGTTAATATCTTCTCCCCGCATTTTTCGCAATTTTCAACTAACAACAGCTTTAGCAGTACTGTCCACCAACGTTGCACGCTGATGGAACATGATGACATGCTGGAACATGATGACACCCACGTCACTTTCCAAAGGACACATAGACTGTCGCCGATCGGGGAAACGAACGAGTAAGGGGAGGGAAAGGAAAGGGTATGGAGAGGGGCGGGTGAGGAAGAGAGGATAGGAGAGGAAAGGAGACGAGTAGGAAAAAGGCATTTAGCTGCGGACACACGTTGCGCCGGACAGTTGTCGCAAGTTGGGCTGTAAGCGGACCCGACCAGTGTGTTTACAGCGCGACCACCGACGCCCGCGATTGAGACTCCCCGAAAACTTTCTCTGCCGCCCGCACGCGACTGTCCACACACACACACACACACACACACACACACACACACACACAAACTTGGGCTGAACGTGTCACGCTCCTAAAGCGTCTGCACATCGAAACGGCGCGTCGAAAGGGAAAAAAAATATATGTACAACGATCCTGTAGAATAGTACGATGGTAAGGCAAATATCTGTGTTTGAATAACCGTAATTTGAACAATAGCTGTACACCATCCTCTTGTGAAGGACATGTTTCGGCCGCACGTTAAACAATTTTCAGGTAACTAAAGGGTGCTTCAGATATGCTATCATTGACTGATTGATGAAAGGAATATTTATTTATATGGCTAGATATAACTAAACTTTTGAGAAGTTATGATCATTCTTTGGTTGTTTTCCAGAGAGTTACAGAGGCGAGCTATAATTTTTTTTTTAAAAAAATCGTGGTGATTCAGCTGCACCTGCTGATTAGTTTTATGAAACTAAATCAGGAACTGTATCCAGGCAGGCGACAGCCATGTAATTAATATAGCTTCTCTCTCACTGCATGGGGCGTCTGTTAGCAAACGGAATCATACTGCAAAAAATACAAGTGAGTATTGGCCATGAGTTACACGGTATTTTTGGACCAAGATATACTTTACTTCTGCCATACTTATCCAAATGTCTCCAATTTTTCCTTGTATAGCACAGGTTGAAAATACCGCTTCAGTTGTAAATTACTTCATTTTCACACTACCGGTTTCGGACTGTTAGAAGCGTATGCTCAAGTGTCGTAGCTGTGCTGTGGTCCCCGACCGATGCGTGTATCAGGCGCGGTGTGCGGCCTATGAGCACATAGCATATAATTAGCGGTGCAGTCATACAGATTTTTGATATTTCTATCAAGTTAATTCCGTTTATAGTACTTAATCCTTCGTAAATCGTTCAGAAACGTTGCCTTGTTAAGTGTGTCACACCACCGGTAACAACGAAATTGCCAGGAGATATCAAAATGCGTAGTTTGGAAGTAATAACTTTACGGTATATAACATCCTAACCATTTACGGCATATTAAGTATTGTACATGGAATTATCTTACAGCGATATGTAAAACCTGTATGATTACACCACTAATTACACAAAGAAAGATGGGAGACACTTTGGTCCAAAAATACCTTGTCGCTCATGGCCATTCCTCACTTCTATTTTTTACAGCATGAAGCCATTTGCTAACTGTCGTTCAAAGCTTTGAGAGGGAACTTAAGAACGAATTGGTAGGGGCCGCTGATTCACCCCGTATAGTATTTTTTTCTGTCATGCAGCTGATGCACACTGCCTGATAAGAAACATGAAGCACTCAGAAAATAATGGGAAACTGAATGAAACTGCGTGGAATGAGAGGATACGTGATTTCATTTCGGTGGTTATAAAATAGGGTCGAATTTACACAGAACTTGCCAGAAAGAGCCCACTTATAGGTGGTGACGTTGTGCTCTCACTGTTGTGGATCCATGCGATGATTCAGCTGGAATGGATGACATAAAGCCGTTGTCTCCTCTCCTGAAGTAAGCTGGCACACAACTGTTACAAATGATCCGTAGTATCCTGAACTAAATGGTTGTTCAGGCTGGTCCCTCACATGTTCCTTCTTGGACTAATCTCGGGATTCTGGCGGTCACGAGAGTGCCTCATCATCATGTAGACAGTTAACAAAGACAAATGCCATGCCCGAACAGACTTCGTCCTTATAAGAAGTTCCATCGCGTTACGTTCGCTTGAGAGGTAACACATGAGGACTCAAGACATCCGTAACGTACATTTTACCGTCAGTTCCCTCAGTCACTACCAGCTGACCCCCGAAGTCACAGACGACAGCTCTCCCCACTATGACCGAGCGAGGTGGCGCAGTGGTTAGCACTCTGGACTCGCATTCGGAAGGACGACGGTTCAATCCCGCGTCCGGCCATCCCGATTTAGGTTTTCCGTGATTTCCCTAAATCGCTCCAGTCAAATGCCGGGATGGTTCCTTTGAAAGGGCACGGCCGACTTCCTTCCCCATCCTTCCCTAATCCTATGAGACCGATAACCTCGCTGTTTGGTCTCTTCTTCCAGACAACCAACCAACCAGTCCACACTATGACTCGAGGAATAACACTGTGGCTTCCCGAAGCAGTGGAAGAATCGAACCTCTTCCTAGGTCACCGCCCTACTTGTGACAATGCTCATCTGGAGGTAGTGCCGAACCGCGATTCAGCACCGAACACAATGCGTCACTGTTCATCAGCAGTCCATGCATCGCTCTGATGGTATCCGGCTGGTCCCGGCCGAGGTTCGAGTCCTCCCTCGGACATGAGTGTGTGTGTGTGTGTGTTTGTCCTTAAGATAATTTAGGACTGATGACCTTAGCAGTTAAGTCCCATAAAAGTTCACACATTTGTGATGGTCTCACTACAAAGGCAACCGGTTTTTTGCTGTGACGTTTGCGGCAGCCTGCACATGGGACGTGGGTTCCCTTGTCCGGTTGGTATTAGTGTCCGACCAGTTGTGCGAGATGACAGAGAACGTTGTAGGGATCCCATGGCTTGTCCTCAGATGGTAAACCAAATGTGTTGGGTTTACGGTGTGCTTGTTGAACAATACAGAGATCCTCCCTTATGATCATCAGATGTGGTTTACTGAACACTCGATGAATATGCCTGCCCTCACTTTCTCATAGAATGCAACATGGGTAACTGGCACATCCGAAAGCCTCAAAAATCTGAATATTGCCCGAGACGGATAAATGAAGACCCACAAAGCGGCCTCTCTGAAACTGTCGGATGCTGATAACGTTATTTCACTGGAGCAATTGGCATCTCCGTGCCTTCACGGCGTTCACTTATCATCTGGGGCTGTTCACGCCCAGTATTACCCTACCAGACCTAGTAACAAAACTAAACACTAATAACACTAATGCACTCTAGTGTCCGTTCTGTCGCAGGATTACAACTTGGTGATTTACATACCGGCCCATGGCGTGTACGTCTAACTAAGCTACACTAACAACCGATCATGTCTTGTAGATGTTTCACTGTTTTCAGTTAGTGTATTACACAGTGACAGATCAATTCAAATCAAATTTCTCTCAATTATAGTTCTACATCTACATACATACTCCGTAATCCACCATACGGTGCGTGGCGGATGGTACCTCGTACCACAACTAGCATCTTCTCTCCCTGTTCCACTCCCAAACAGAACGAGGGAAAAATGACTGCCTATATGCCTCTGTACGAGCCCTAATCTCTCTTGTCTTACCTTTGTGGTCTTTCCGCGAAATATAAGTTGGCAGCAGTAAAATTGTACTACAGTCAGCATCAAATGCTAGGAACATTCAAAGTTGTGTAGATGGACGCAACATGCCGTATATGATTGGCTATTTTCAGCTGGAGTATCTGGTGGCACAATGTCGATTTAAGTGGGGTATTTAAACGAGTTCACATTTTCCTGAATGTACACCTTGGAATACGTGTATAGTTGCTAGTGTCACGGAGAGACAAGATTACCTGATGCGCTGTCTGAAGGGATCTGGGCTAGTTATTCAACTTTAGTATCCGTGGCAGACTGAACCTCGTTTTTTTGCACGTTCCTAGCTGCCTCGTGTACGGCAGTATAAGAATGTACGCCACAGTCTAACCAAACATGACTTCACATGTGTGGGGTGCAATACCTGTGGGGTGGCCGAGCGGTTCTATGCAGTACAGTCTGGAACCGCGCAACCTCTACGGTCTCAGGTTCGAATCCTGTCTCGGGCATGGATTTGTGGGATGTCCTTAGGTTAGTTAGGTTTAAGTAGTTCTAAGTTCTAGGGGACTTATGACCTTAGTGCTCAGAGCCGCCTTTTGTAATAACTGAGGAGGGGGACAAGCATGAATGCAGTAAACAGAGTCAAATGGATGTGCTCGGCAGTTGTTGTATAGAAAAGGTAGTCTCTTAATTAACACGGCGCTAGAGGGCTACTGTAAATAGGTAGAATTATTATTTTTCTTGGTTAGTAGTACATCGGAACTTTACTTGATGGGTAACTGCGCCTTATTTTTCATCTCCCCCTTTCTACGAAACTAGTTGCACGTCTGCTAAAGATTCATGTTCGGTCTTTCCTTACATGCACATTATATGTCAAACTTTACTGTTAATACCAGCTCATGCTGTGACATAAAATTTAGGGTCCCCATAAATTCTGCACTGTTTTATCTCTTTTCCCTGTAAACAAATCATAACGGAAACTGCTGTGAACAGTCATGTCGGTTCTCAAATATAAGTAATTTCCATTTTTCTTTTCCTCCACGTTAATCATCGAAAAGTGTTTTTATTGCTTCGTCTCGATTTACCTTGATTAATGGCACTTCGTCAGTTCATAAGAAGTACATAAATACTTGATAAATAAACAGATATATGTCGATATTTGAGTTTTGAGAAGTAGTGTATTTTCCGGGATTAAAAAAGTTAGATATAGACATTCCTTAGATTTGTTTGCTGTTTTCCCTTAATTTACAGGAAATCATTAAATAGTTTACAGAGCGAATACCAAATCCGCACACATTCATTAACACGATATCTGGTGTCCTCTTGTAGCGGTGCGTTGTACGCTTTAGCAAGACAATCGGAAAGCTCTCTATGCAGTAACTACTATGGCCGAACGTTTACATACTGTGGCTACTTGTAATTTACATATATTTGCAACTAGACTAACAGATTAAATTTCCATTTTAAGCAGTGCTTTCCTGCTCGGTAAAAGTCTTTATCCCGGACCTGAACTTTCTCTTTTGTTGTTAAAGCAAACACAGTTACCCTTATAAGTAAAGCTCTTTTCGGGGATAATATATAAATATTATCTACTATCGCTACCACAGATGGTGATCATTATGTCTCTCAGCGCATTAAAGGACACAAGGTGTTGTTACCTTTTGTGTCTAACGTTTAGTTTGGATAGTTGGAAACACGCTTTTCTGAGATGCTAAAGTTGATTTTGTTAAACTTAAAGCTTCAGAAACCAATGTTAATGACTTATTTTGTATTATTATCCGACTGCAGGTCAAACCATACATATTCTATTCCAGAATTAAAATTGCGCATCAAGCTACAATTCGTAGTAGGTCCTGTTTATGGTTTTCGTTAATCGCCATCATATATATGTTGTTCGCCAACCCAAAACATTGTACTACTGAAGTGTGACAGAGCAAACACATAATTTTGTCAAGAGACTACACGTGACAATTTACATAAGCCATCATTAGTAACATAATATGAATAATGATAATAGCAATAACCTATTTCACTAAGCTACTATCTCTTCTTCGTCAGGGGGTATCCAGTTTCGATAATCGACACTCATGTAACGTGCAGTCAAATGAAAACGAGAGAGCTGAGGAAAAGACCAAGTGAACTGTTTATTATTTCAAAAATAAAGTGGTAAATACATGTATCTCACTGTGAGACAAGACAGTCAGTGCCTTCCTGGAAAAATGTTTGTGTTTGTCTACTGAATCATGATCGTACCCAAATCTGCGCATTTTCGTCCGACGCAAATCGTCGGCCAAAAATGTGTTTCATCAGAACCCCAAAAATATGGAAATCTCTTGGGGAGGGACCGGGACCAAAATGGGGTGTGTAAGGACTTCTGAAGTGTACATCAAAATGGCTTGGTAAAATGTGCGCCCTCCCACATGCTACCATAGATTACTTGTCACTGTGGTTATGCGAACATTGAATTTGTGCCATTTTTTAATATAAGTTGCTCAGCAGATGAATAACCTAACAATATCAAATGTTTCAGTTGTGTCTGATACTACAATTAAAATGGTTGGTTCAAATGGCTCTGAGCACTATGGGACTTAACTTCTGAGGTCATCAGTCCCCTAGAACTTAGAAATACTTAAACACACATCACACACATCCATGCTCGAGGTAGGATTCGAACCTGCGACGTAGCGGTCATGCTGTTCCAGACTGTAGCGCCTAGAACCGCTCAGCAACCCCGGCCAGCTACAATGAAAATGTTCAGTTACTACATATGTCAAGAAACCTAACATTGTTTCCAGTTGCTGTCCTACCGAAGAATAAAAACAAGAAGATGTGTACTAAAATGTGTAGTCTGACATATGTGCGTAGAAAACATATGTTCAGCAAAAACGACACAACATCGCCAGTATTAAAGCATGCGTGAAAAATATATTTGAGACTCCGAAACCATAAGCGTCTAAATTACACCATCGTCGTTTTTGCGACTGTGGCATGTATGCATTGCTACTGACATCTGGTGATACTACGGGAGGACTGTTTACGCGTACTGTATGCCACCTTTTTATATGTCAACATATACAAACAGCTATCTCCCCGATTTCTCTGATATTCACTTCCACATGGACCCAAAAACAATGTACTTTAGCACCTTATCGTTCTCAACGCCACATTTCCAGTCATGCGACGTTGCTGAAATTGCATGCTAATTGTTAATGTAAGACGGTATTGCCACTTCATAGTTTTCTCAGCATTTCCAGCCGCTACGAAGCTAAGAAACTCGTTTTTAACCTTTTTCACGGAAAGGATTATACGCTTTCGGGTTCTGAAAGAGAGCTACTAAGAACCCAAGGGCTCGTTTTTTCCACCGAAAGAATAATATACAGCATTCGCTGTTGCCATCTCTCAAAACGAGTAGACACCCTAAAGGTAAAGTACTCGAAGGAAATTCTTAATCATTAGGCGTTTCTTCATTCACTGTGAGATCTGCTTTACTCCTCATAAATGTGTGTCCAGAGAATTCACTTGGATCAGGTGACAGTAAAATAGGAAATTCTAGAGATCAAGCGAGCAGAGCACGGAGAGATGTTCGAGTGACGCACGGAATAGTATACGAAAGAGAGGGCGTGCAGATGTTTCCACTAATGAGTTTCGCTTTAGGGACTTAAAAATTAAAGAATGTTTCGCCGAAAGAGCAGCTTCCTTTTCAGCTCGCTCGCAACGGGATTGTTTGTCCGACTGATAAATTTACCTCCGCGGGAGCGTAAAATGAGAGGCGCCTTGTCATCCCGCAGGCAAGCGCACTGAGAATGTGGGGAGCGCGCGTATTGGTAACGGTATCGGCTTACTAATAACATCCCCTTCTGTCGCCGCCTCGCCTCTTTCGCATCTCGCCGACCAAATGCCGCCAGCTCCTCTTGTTATCTGATTTGAAATCGTAGCCCGCAGCTTGGGTGCGCAACCTACGATGCTAACGCGGCTTGCTCTACACTTCCAAGGCAGTAATTCCTTCGTAGAATAAAAAAGATTCCGACTCTGCTGACGACTGCTTACGCCTCGTCGTCCATGTATGAGCAATATACGATTGAGGAAAAGTGTGTTTTTTTTGTTTTTATTACAAAAGTGAAATGATAAGAAGCTGAAATGTGACGACTGCTTACGCCTCGTCGTCCATGTATGAGCAATATACGATTGAGGAAAAGTGTGTTTTTTTTGTTTTTATTACAAAAGTGAAATGATAAGAAGCTGAAATGTGAGGGTATTGAGAATGGGGAAATGTAAGAGGACAATTTTTCAGTGTTGTTGTACTGCGTTATAGGACACGCAAATAACTGGAGTTTTAAACAACCTGTTCGCAGCTCGTGGTCGTGCGGTAGCGTTCTCGCTTCCCGCGCCCGGGTTCGATTCCCGGCGGGGTCAGGGATTTTCTCTGCCTCGTGATGACTGGGTGTTGTGTGATGTCCTTAGGTTAGTTAGGTTTAAGTAGTTCTAAGTTCTAGGGGACTGATGACCATAGATGTTAAGTCCCATAGTGCTCAGAGCGATTTGAACCATTTTTTTTTTTTTTTATTATAACGACCGTACAAAGCAGGAAAAAGTAACATAATCTACACTCCCTATACTACTGTATATTCCGTATAAAAGATTAAGCAGTGGTCTTATGATTCAGATGCCGTATTTGAATGTTAGTTGTGAGAAGGTCGTCATACTTGTAAAAGAAGGAGACGATATTGTTCAACAAGATAACGCAAGACCACATGCTGTTTGTGCTATTCTGACCTACCTCGATACAGGGGGAGTTCGACTGTCGCCCAGGCCATCACGGTCTCTGAATTTGTCATCTACTGAAAACGTCTGGTCACACTAATTCGGCAGTCACCACTTTTTTCTTTTTTTTACAGCCAGTTCTTTCAGTGTCAGTCATAATTGCGCGGAACTTGTACTGTCGATTTCCGGCAAGTGATATAGAACTTTGCGTTTTGGCGTCTCGCCTTGTCTCCTGTTGCAATGTAACATTTTTAAATTTGATTCACACTTGCCCGAAACCTTCCACTATAATGGCGCCAAAGCGTGAACTCCTGCGACTTCACTCCGCTCTCGGCAACGCGTCAAACAGCAATGTACCGTTACGAGAGAAGAAAGATCAGAGCTCAGAAATTCATATGAGCTGTGAGGTGGGTTAATGATGTCGCAGTGGCAGCAAATTTCATCACAGTACTGTGCAAGGCAAACGTGGTCGTGACACGCGATGGGAGGGTCGTCAACAACCCCTCTTACTCACATTTCACTCCTTCCTTTGATGTCTTTGTGATAGAGTTCAGAATCGCAGCGCATACTGTTGTAACAACGCGACAATGGCGATCAGAATAGACATGAAAAGGCCTTAGGTGGGGGCGCAAAAGACGTCTTTGAAGCTACGTTTTTCGCGGTCGAAAATGACAATTTTCAGTGTGATCAGCAACAGGACGACGTACCTGACAGTTCCTGACAACTCCTAGACAATTTAACGTTTCTCTGATGACCTCGTGGGTAGGTAATACCACTGCTAAGGATCGCACCTCTACGGAGTACAGTACGACAGCAATTTCTGCGCTGGCGACCGACTGAAGGCGTCTGACGAAATTTGAACACAATCCGAAACAGCAAAAAGTGCTTATGCTTTTACAGCCCTCCAATTTCGTTCCCTCCTGCGGCGTGATCCTGGAGAGATGCGACATTGCATATGCTTGAATGAAATAGCAAGGTGTCCCTTTAAAAAAAAAACAGTTCGACGACATTCTCAGTGCCACCCTCCCTCCTTCGTTGAGCACTTTACAAATGTACTCGTGCAGGAAAAACTGTGACGAGGAACCAAGGCGCCTGCGGGCAGGCTACAAGGCTACACTGCAGCTCTCGAGATTGCTAGTAGACATGCGGAATTGGAGCAGTGTCAAGGGGCTGCCAGTTTGTAGTGGTGAAATTTGGTGTCAAAGGACGTCATCAGTCCATCGCGTCTGAGTTCTGGCCCTTCTTTCGGGCATGTCGTGACCCTGCACCATTACGGAGGAATGTTGCGGGTACCTTCGAGCCAAATTTCTAATTTCTGTGTTTCAATGGGAGACAGCTACAGCGTTTCGAAAAAGTTATCTTTTAATTGTGTTGCACACTGTAGTTACTTATGCTCATGGATATAACTGCTGTCGTTCAGTTTTGATTCCTTGGGTTTCCTGTTTTCCATATGATTTAATCAATTGTCGAGACATATACAGGTGCCCCTACTATTGGATACATAGTCACATCACATTTCAGCGTTTCAGCGTGTAGGTGCTGACCGCACATAACGCCTACAACACTATGTTGCATAGGAGCGGTAGTCATGTCACGACGGACTGCGTGCCCCCCTGCCCCCCCCCCCCCCCCCCCCTGCCGGACGGGCATGAGTGTTTGTGTTTTTCTTAACATAAGTTAGTTTAAGTAGTGTGTAAGTCTAGGGACTGATGACCTAAGCAGTTTGGTCCCTTAAGAATTCACACACATTTGAACGTTTTATAGGAGCGGGTGTGAATAAGCTGCATCGTATAAGGATACCCTGCTCACAACCAGGTGGCGTGAACTTGAAAGAGTCACGCATATACCAGAACGCCGTCCTTGTGGAAGAAATATTGTCTCTTAGCTATAATGCGTTCAGCAATGTTATAAATAGCGTTTACAAAATGTGGCACATGACGCTACAGCGGGTAACATTGGTCAGAACTAGAAGAAAGTTCCTAAAATAGTAATGAGTTATTGAGATACAGGCTAACCTGTTCTCTCTTACCCATCTCTTCGTCTCTTATGGAGACATAGAGAATATAAAGGCAGGGCTGCAAGTGTTCCAACCCGTCTTGATGCACATTTCAGTCGTTTTCTGCAGGGAATCACGCTTTCAAATAAACGTTGCTCCATTCGGTTCGCGTCAGATAAGCCAGTCACACTATTGGCTTAAGCACGCATTAACGTCCGTGCGGCCAGAAATCCAACGGTTTAAGGACCGTCGAACGTGGAGGCCACGATACCGAACATCCTCGACCAATCCAAGGCGGTGGTGCCCCATCTTGCATAAATCGCACACATTGTCCTTCTTCAAGGAAAACATTAACTGATGAATTAATCAGTCAGTGCCCGATAATCTAAGACTGTCAGCAACAATTTCCCCCATACATTAAAATGAAGTGATACTGATGCCTTACCTCGATTATTAGTCGAGGATTGCATCTGCTCACTTGTGCGTGATGTTGTAAGTTATTATACCATCTCCTGTGAATCCTGTCTTCACCACTGAATACTACACATTAGTCGTCACAAGTAAAACGGCCCATATGTTAATAGGTGTTGGTTTTTGGACGTGTATGAACGTTTCGTTTCTGTTTTCCAAAGAAAAGAAACAGTATGGCTCAGGCGTAGTCACTATTGTGGCTCTGTAACGTCTCAGATACCAAGTGTAACAGTTACGCTGGGACTGTAAAACCATCCCCTCAAGCCTCATGTTGGAACACCAGCAATGAGTGCCATTTAGAGAACCATATTTACATCCGTGTGTTCTCGGCATGCCTGGCCGCATTCGTGTGCATTACTGTGTATTTCTGTACATGCATGAGTTCAGTGTGTGTTGCTATGTGCGTGTTTGTATCTGCCGCTGTAAACAGGAATATGTGACAGCTGTCTGAATTGAGTCGGGATGAATTATTCAAGACCCCCACCCAAAAAAACGCGGACTCTCATGCTGCTGTGCCCGTGTATTTTTGACGTTAACAGCGGAGTAGCTGAAGTAAAACAAGTCGAAAGCTGAATTCTCTGTCACACTCTAATTTCCGCATCCTCTTGTTAACCTCGATTAAACAGTCATCTTTCTACACTCGGTTCATCGTACGTTTAAGGTGAGTCGAGTGGGCCTATCTCATTTTAAGTTTCTGATGTTCACGACCATTTACTTCAGAGGGAGATAGGGATTTGAAATTGTTGCCATATATTAACTCCAGTGTCGTTTTTCATTGATATACTTAACACCCGCAGTTTCTTATGTTATACGGGTACACCGATTTTTAGGTAAATTGTACATTTTCGGGAAAGTCTGTTACCTTTTCTCGCACGCTTCGGTGCCAAAATCCTTGGTTTTGTCGTTATTCACCCAGAAGAAACCATCAACGTTTCTTTGGTGCGCTTACCAAATTCACTAAAACCAGGGTTCTCTTGGGTACAAAATTTAAAACAAATAAATGCATTCAATCAGATACACAATATTTGGTATGTGGGACATCAGCAACTGAGAGGCATGATAATTAATTTAGAGATCCGCTTCAGTTGTGCTGATATTTATTTATACCGCGACAGATCTCGAGATTTTAAAATTCCATCTCCAAGCATACGAAATTATAGCATTCGGTAATACATAACATGCAGTCGGGACAGTCAGTTCAACAGTTCCAGTTGTTGCATGTTGACGGAAACTATACGTTGCCTGGCTGCCTCATGATAGCTACGCTAACCACTACTGTATGGGGGGCACTCTGTAGGTCTGGAAGTCGTGGTTTAGATAAATGTTAGTACAAGTGAAGCGGATCTCTCTAAATTAAGTATTACATTCAGTATCATGCATAATAGGCTAGCCGCTACAAAACAACGAAAACCTTTGCCTTCAAAATCAAATAGTTTCGTAAATACGCCCTACTAAAAGATACAAGATAATTTGTAGAATTCAAAGTATTAATAAAAACACCTTTTCCTCCGTCATCAGATGCGTCTGTGACACTAAACTAATACATTAAACAGAAAATTTGTAGCTAAGATAGGCAATGTAAAAGATGTACCAACGTAAGAAAACTATGATAAACAATAATGACCCGATCTGTCATATAAGTGTCCGCATACCGAGTCAACACAATTTGTAAGGAAACAAACCGACAATGCTGAGATACGAGAAAAACTATATAGAACCAGACAATGAACTGTTTATGCTCAATAAATAACGAAACAAAGCGTGTAAAGGATTCCACAGATTTTAATGAAACAAGAATCAAAAACCGTTTCTCCACTTTCCTTGACCAGGTTTCCCGTTAACATTGTGCTATGCATTCCCGAGATTTTCCTGTTACGTCATTGGATTCGGCCCCTACATAAACCACGCATGTCGCCTACTGTCAAGTTACGGTAGTACGATTATGCTGCAGTCTCGCGAAACGCACTTCAACTTGCTGATGCGATGACCTTGTAACTAACGCATTGAATTTCCCTTTCTGCAGTTTCAACATAAATTAATCCAAACAGCAGAAGAGTAATGGATTTTATTCCAAATTCAAATGGTTCAAATGGCTCTGACCACTATGGGACTTAACATCTATGGTCATCAGTCCCCTAAAACTTAGAACTACTTAAACCTAACTAAGCTAAGGACATCACACACATCCATGCCCGAGGCAGGATTCGAACCTGCGACCGTAGCAGTCGCGCGGCTCCGGACTGAGCGCCTAGAACCGCTAGACCACCGCGGCCGGCGATTTTATTCTCCACGCTTTTAAAACACTCAATACAGAACTATATAAATTCAGCCACCCTTATGGACAGCAAGAGTTACTTTCTAAAACGCTTCGAAAAACATTGAACACAAACCGTTGGAGATTTTTTTAACGGTTTTCAACGCACATTTTTCACTACGAAGCACGGAAGAACTTCGCACATCTTACAGTGCGAACGAATAGCAAAATCTTTTCTGGAAATCTTTTCCGAAAGTGTTTCTGTGGAGTGTACCTTTATTTGGAATTGAAATGTGGACGATAAACAGTAAGGATGAAAACAGAACAAAAAGCTTTGACATGGGGTGTCACAAAAGAATGGTAAAGACTAAATGGGTAGATCGAGTAACTGTTCAAGAGATACTGCATGCGCAGTGTGAATTGTAGAATCGGTGAATAAATGTAAAAATTCAAAAGCATAAAATTCGATAATGACAGCACAGCTCTGTTGAAACCGGTCACTCAGTAAAATGCCATTTTTTTTTTTAGCAACCCCGGCTTGTGAAATTTTATTCCATTATCATACATGAAACATTGCAGATCGCCCACAGGCTGACCATGTTAAGGAATATATCTTATGGTGCTGTTGACTTAAAGACCCCAAGGGACTGTTTAGAAGTTTAATTGGAAATGGTTTTCTTCCTCGGCACATGATGGGCTTTTTTAATTAATGTGAGAGAATGGTGCCCTATGTGTGTCTACTGAGGGTAGGTGACTATACAGTATCATGGGAGATTACAATATGAGCAGGTTCAAATGGTTGTAGACTGTAGGAGTTACGCAGGAATGAAGAGGCTTGCGTAGGATGGACTAGCGTGGAGAGATGCACCAAAACATTCTTATCTCTGAAGACTACGACAGCATTACGAACGAAACCACACGGGCAAGCCTCTCCAATTGTATTTGAGACGGGTTAAATATTATCTCGGTCATTAGAGAAACATTGAAGACTTTCAGTGGTTTAGCATGCCTCGCTGTATCATTTGCGTTAAACACAAAATACCTAGTACACGGATGGAGCACAGTAACAGTGGCATTACAATACCCAATGGATATGCCCTGCTTCTCACGACGAACTGCTAAGTATACATCGGTTTGTTGTAGGGGGGTCTATTTTTTGAGGGTCGTTACTCTTCTCACTGGTCCGTAGCGGTCCAACACAATTTCGTCCCACGTTTTATTCACTTTATTTTAGACTGGCTGTTACCCTCGTCTGCGCTGGCACATCACTAGTTTTGTTACGTTAAGTGATGTTGAATACGTAAGCTGTAGGCTGCCCCCTGAGGTGTCTGCTTGTTCCTGTAATGATAGCCAGTGATGTGCAAAACCGCACAGTACGAAGTAATCCACAATTGTGCGTTTATTTCGTACCAATTCTGCATCAAGATATGCTCACATTTATTCTGTTTTACACGAACAATATACTCTGATGTATTTTTTAACTGTCCCTTTATTTCTGTACATCATTAACTCTGGAAGTCGTAACACTTGCAGTAAGAGAAGAGGACATGCCTGAATGGTAAGCTGACAGAAGACTGGCAGGTGAGATATGCTAACAGCCACACGATAGCTGAGAGGGAACCTAATCTTTTCACTTATATGCCGCAACACATATCTTTCAGGTAGCCTACACTGCCGAGCAGAACTTAAGAACTAGTGTAAGTTCTGCACAGTGTGTCACTGCCAAGTAACAAAGCTTGATGATACTTGGACAGTACGTAGAAAGTACTGCTACAGTAGACTACAGAAGGTGACTGAAATAAATACAGAATGAGACGAACAGTATCGACACTTTTATTCAAAGACAATAATCACACTGAAATCACCGTGATTCATGGTGTTCATCTGGACATTACAAAATGTGGGACACGGTTTTTAATGGGGTGTGTGATCACCACTGGGAGCAATGCATGCGCCTGTGGGACTGAGAAGTGCTGGACGATCGTTGGTGCATCAGAACAACCCACAATACGACTTCCAATCGCATCCCACACGTGCCGGATAGATTTTAAGGCGGGGGAACGGACATTTGTGAAAATATCTTCTCGTTCCAAGAGCTCCAGAACCGTCACAGTCGGATGCGGTAGCATAACGTCATCCATATAAATAAAGTCAGGACCGAATGCACCCTTAAAAAGAGTTGACCGATGGGTGTACTGTATTCAAAGATTTGAAGCTCAGTCCGCCCCTCCCCTCACCATAACACCTGGACCACAAAATCGAACATTTCTTCACTGTTACAGGGTATGATCCCAACTCCCGCGACATGTGTGTGCGTCCAGCATTGTTGAACGTGATCTTTTTGGTGGTCGAAGTATGGGGAGGCTAATGTTGTACGAGTCTACTGACACCCAAATCTCTGAACACACTAGACTCACCAGTCAACGTTATTGTAACACTTGTCTCGTTCTGCTTGTGCGTATTTTCTAAGGTGTCTTCGCTCTTTATTTCTTTTTTATGTATGACAACGGACAACTGCATCAAACAGCGCAGGCTGGAGTGTGAGGATCTTCGGAGAATGGATTGGCCTGCCCTTTCATCCCTTAAACGCCATCGAGCACTTGTGGACTATGTTGGGGACCGTCTGCACTAAAGATCATCCAGCAGTGGCATTCGCTCTGGTCGAGTAATGAAATGCACTGCCACGTTAGCGTACCACACTTATTGGATAGTATCGGAGCAGCATCCATAACATAGACTGCTGTCCGCACTTATCACACACCTTATTAAGGACCGCGTCCCGTCTTTTGTGATGTTTAGAGGACAGTCAGGAATCGGGGTTCGACAAAGTAATTATTGTCTTTGTTTAAAACCGTCATTTCTGTTCGCCTCAGCTATCTTCTGTACTGTACTGCAGCAGTTATTCGAGAGTAGGGTCAAAGTTTGATCGAGCTATGGTTCTCGGCAGTGACACATCATCCGAGCGTTACTTTCGCCCTTACGTTTTGCACACCAGAGTACAGAAGGCGTACTGTAAAGCTGAGCACGGCACAGGTGCTGCAGAGCGCAGGTGTCCGCCCGCACCTGCGAAGTTTTTCTGTTTCGGCCTGCGTTGGAGCCGCGGCGAGCAGCTCGCATCAGGACAAACCCATAGCCGCGGGCCGCCCCCTGCCTCTCCCCAGCGATATGGCGCTCTAATGTGGAGGTGGGGAAAATGAATCGATATTGTCGCCCGAGCACGAGCCAGGCCGGGGGGCGAGGACGGCCGAGGGGTGGCCGAGCCCCGCGCCGCGTTCGTAATGAAATGACGGTGCCCGCTGCCGCTGCCGGTGCCGGCCGCGGGGGCGGCGGGGGCGGTGGGGGCCGCGAGCGCGGGCGCGTCGCCAGCCGTGGAGCCGTGCCAGCCGCCATTAATTGCCGCTGCCAAACAAACACTTGCACCTTCCCAATTAACGCTGCCTCCGTCTTGGCCCAGATATTTAGTGGCGCGATTTTTGATACCTGCTAATACGCTATCCGCGCATCCCAGGGACCCTTTATTCCCCAGTTGCTTTTTTTCCTTTTTCGTTACTCGCTCTTCGAATGTTTTTGACCGATCGCTGCTACGATGAGCGCCAGTGGATGTAAACACGGCTCGCTCCGCTGACCCAGCGCTAGCGGCGGTGTTTACCGTCACCTGCTGCCTGCGGAAGCGGCAATCTGGCATGATTAAGAGCCCGATTTTGTTCTTTTTTAGTGTCGCTGATATGCGCAACGCATTTCCCGCCATCAGCCATAAAATACGCGCGTTAGCTTGTTATAACGCAAAATGACAACAGTCCTTTTTCGTAGTTACTTTTAAATTTGACTCCAGGGCAGGTGGGTCTTTCCAAATCCGTCGTCATAGGTACATTGCACATATCTAGAATTGTCATCGATCTTACCCTGCATGCATATTAACAAATACATATATACACAGACTAATTATTCATTCTTTTTCTGTGGGTCATATTGTCTTGAAATTAAATTGCAGATCGTTCCCATCCCCAAACTCTGACCGAGGTTTACTGGAAGATTCCCTTGGTTGTAATGTATATGCTGTCTCCAAAACTCTTATGTGGTATCCCTTTTTTCCGACTACCATATTGCTGATACCTGATTGGAAGGTCCATGACTGTCATATGGGCCATCAGCTCAATTTTTAGGGGAAGAAAATGAAAAATCTCTATTATATCATACAAGCAGGAATCTCTCTCCCCCCCCCCCCCCCCAAAAAAAATCACTCTCACTCTCTCTCTCTCTCTCTCTCTCTCTCTCTCTCTCTCTCTCACACACACACACACACACACACACACACACACACACACACATACACTGCTATGGGCCATTAGCTCAATTTTTAAGGGCATGGAATGAAAAATATTTTAAAAGAAGAGCATCAACAAGATCCCTGTTGCACCATACACGCACGAATCTCTCTCTTCCCGCCCCCAATCTCTCTCTCTGTTTCTCTCTCTCTCTTTCTCTTTCTCTCTCTCTGACACACACACACACACACACACACACACACACAACACACATATACACACAGACACCCGGGTACGCACGCGCACACACGCACATGTAACCAGATACTAATCGTTGTCTCGTATAATGGACAACATTGAAACACAATTTTTTTTTCACTGCCTCCAGTGCGGTGAAGACACCCATCCCTCGCTATTGTCAGCTGTCCTTTCATTTATTCCAATTACAGTGTAGGTTTATTCACACTGAAGCATCACGCAAATGATGTGTTCAGTTCACGTGCCATATTTATGATGTCTGTTCAGACTGCTTGTTTACATACACCAAAGGAAAGTGAATGGTATAGGTGTGTGGAAAAAGTGGTATAGTCATTTGGATGAACTGTAAATATTTCCAATTTGCCGTTTTCAACCGACATTTCCGGAAGATTTTAGTAGATCAGGAGGTTTCTGGTGAATGACGCTACATTCTCGATATGGAACCCCTTGCTGCACTCATGTGACTTTTGCATTTCCAACAATGATGCATTCATAAGAGGACAGCAGATTGTGTTAATCAATTTGTTGTAGAAAAGTACAGTTGCAAAATCCAATTATTTTTATTTAACTGATGAACGATTTCGGAATGAAGGCTTCTGATACAGAATTGCACAACTTTGGCTGTTTTCTATATCAAATTGCTGTTAGGATTTCCCTGGGAAGAAGTAAGTCGTACAACAATCCATCTCATCCTTATACGTTCAGGGTGGTAGATAATGTTTTTAGCACCACTGTATCATGAAATGGAAAGCTTTGATTAACGGTTAATTTTAGATGTGTCGTTGCGAGTCCAGACGCTTTGTTTATTAAAGCAGTATAGAAATAATCACATATGTGCACACGACGTATGTTATATCAACAGAATATTTGGTTGCATAAGCAAATTCGACACATTCCACCGGTTGATCTTATTCAGTGCGTGGTCGTCCAATTTTGGAACGCCACATCAGAAATCAGGTATCATGTCGTCCCCGAATGGAGAAAATTCTCTTAACCATTCACTTTGTATTTAGATACTTCTGTTTTTTTCGTACAAAAAATGGCAAGTAGTTGTAAAGACCCCGTGGTTATTAATGATTCCTCATGTTGGTCGCAACTCATTAACACCACATGTCAAGTGCTTCCATTCTCTTCTTCTCCGGTTTTCCGGGCGGAACACAGAGCTTAGAAAAACCGCATCGTAAAAGGAAGGATGATTAGGTTTAACGTCCCGTCGACATCGAGGTCATTAGCGAGGCACAAATTCGGATTGTGTCTAGGATGGTAAAGGAAATCGGCCGCGCCCATCGAAAGGAAACATTTTGGCACTTGCCTGGAGCGATTTAGAGAAATCTCGGGAAACGCAAATCTAAATGGCGTGGATTTGAATCGTCATCCTCCCGAATGCAAGTCCAGTTCGCTAACCACTGCGCCACCTCGCTCGGTTTTATTGTAAAACCAGTGCAGCGATAATGAACTATTAAGCTTTTAATCTGGTCTGCTAATATATTTAAGTCACACTGCTAATGCTTTGCTGATTTTTCTTCGTCTACATAACATTATTCGTCTTTTTACAACTTGTCAGGCAAATGCCGTTCCACTGGGCGGGCATACTCAATCCTTGTAATTTACATGTTATTTCCCATGCCATCTGGCCAACGTGTTTTGTCCCATAACCAGAGTTAAACATGATAAGAGAGCAGTGCAGAAGTCCGTCCAGAGTCCGGGGGCGTTCTTAAAAATAGTTCACTGAATTCAAATACACTACTGGCATTTAAAGTTGCTACACCAAGAAGAAATGCAGATTATAAACGGGTATTCATTGGACAATTATATTATACTGCAACTGACATGTGATTACATTTTCACGCAGTTTGGGTGTATAGATCCTGAGAAATCAGTACCCAGAACAGCCACCTCAGGCCGTAATAACGGCCTTGAAACGCCTGGGCATTGAGTCAAACAGAGCGTGGATGGCGTGTACAGGTACAGCTGCCCATGCACCTTCAACACGATACCACAGTTCATCAAGGGTAGTGACTGGCGTATTGTGACGAGCCAGTTGCTAGGCCACCATTGACCAGACGCTTTCAGTTGGTGAGATATATGCAGAATGTGCTGGCTAGGGTGACAGTTGAACATTTTCTGTATCCAGAAACGCCAGTACAAGACCTGCAATATGCTGGCGTGCATTATCCTGCTGAAATGTAGGGTTTCGCAGGGATCGAATGAAGGGTAGAGCCACGGGTCGTAACACATCTGAAATGTAACGTCCACTGTTCAAAGCGCCTTCAATGCGAACAATAGGTGACCCAGACGTGTAACCAATGGCACCCCATACCATCACGCCGGGTGATACGCCAGTATGGCGATGACGACTACACGCTTCCAATGTGCGTTCACCTCGATGTCGCCAAACACGGTTGCGACCATCATGATGCTGTAAACAGAACCTGGATTCATCCGAAAAAATGACGTTTTGCCATTCGTGCACCCAGGTTCGTCGTTGAGTACACCATCGTAGGCTCTCCTCTCTGTCTTGCAGCGTCAAGCGTAACCGCAGCCATGCTCTCCGAGCTGATAGTCCATGCTGCCGCAAACGTCGTCGAACTGTTCGTGCAGATGGTTGTGGTCTTACAAACGTCCCCATCTGTTGACTCAGGGATCGAGACGTGGCTGCACGATCCGTTACCGCCATGCGGATAAGATGCCTGTCATCTCGACTGCTAGTGATACGAGGCCGTTTTGATCCAGCACGGCGTTCCGTATTACCCTCCTGAACCCACCGATTCCATATTCTGCTAACAGTCACTGGATCTCGACCAACGCGTGCAGCAATGTCGCGATTCGATAAACCGCAATCGCGATAGGCTACAATCCGACCTTTATCAAAGTCAGAAACGTGATGGTACGCATTTCTCCTCCTTACACGAGGCATCACAACAACTTTTCACCAAGCAACGTCGGTCAACTGCTGTTTGTGTATGAGAAATCGGTTGGAAACTTTCCTCATGTCAGCACGTTGTAGGTGTCGCCACCGGCGCTAACCTTGTGTGAATGCCCTGAATAGCTAATCATTTGCATATCACAGCATCTTCTTCCTATCGGTTCAATTTCGCGTCTGTAGCACGTCATCTTCGTGGTGCAGCAATTTTAATGGCTAGTAGTACAGTATTATTCAACTATAAAACGATACAGATGCTTGTACAGCGGGGTTTTCAGACTTTTCCCCTGACGAAACACTTTGAGATTTCTGGTATTGCAATGTAGCAATATTTTTACTCTGAAGGTCAATAAAATTTTCAAAGAACGGGAAAAAGTAACAGAAAGATCATAATAATTTTTTAAAATGTAATTTGTTTCGTCCAAATGACGAAATCAGGACATGTTATTAATAGCTTTTCACGGATCAGTGGTATTCTGCGGGACAGATTTGGCGAAGCCCTGTTCTAGAGTGCTGTTCCTTACTTCATTCATTCACTAGAAGGACTCTTAATAGGTGTCAGGTCTTAGAGAATTGTTTAGATACTTAGAAATGGTTTAGATCACTATTCCGTCTCTTCAGTTAGTCTAGTGAAAGAGTGCCCTCAGTGCTAATAATTTACACCAGTACCATAATTCTTGTACTGTTGCAGTAGCACTTCTGACCGGTAATGGCTGTGGCATAGGGCAAATGAACAGCGTAGAAGTTTCTCTTGGCCCAAGATGGTTTTATCGTAGTATATTCTGATGCTTCTAAAGTGATGTTCTCAGTGCAACTGGGTCACTTGATCAACTCATAACTAGGGGCCTATCGTTAAAAATGTTGTAGGTCACGATGGTCTTTTTTATTTATACAGGCTGATAGTACGAGGGTGAGTCAAATGAAAACCTTAAATGTGTAATAAAAAATCGAAATTTCTCGCCTTTGTCCTGTAAGTTGGTAAGCGTGCTACAAACAGCGTGCGGAATGGCCTGTAGGTGGCAGCATAGTGAAGATGCAAACATATCGTCGCATTGTCAGTATAAAGATGGCCGCCGCACTTGCGACTTGCACCAGGGAAGAACAGCGTTTCGTTATTCGGTTTTTGTGTAGTGAAGGTATGAAACCTGTTGAAATTCATCTAAGAATGAAGGTTCAGTACGGTGATGCATCTTTGTCACAGCAGCAAGTCTACGAATGGAGTAGGAAGTTTGCAAATGGTGCGACTTCAGTGGGAGATGCTCCTCGTCCATCTCAGGCATAAAGAGGTGTGACTCCACAGCACACTGCAGCAGTTGAAGCCATAGTGAAGGAAAACCGCCGAGTGACACTGAATGACATTGCAGCATGTTCACAGATTAGTCATGTGTCAGCACAACACATTTTGCATGATGTGCTCCAGTTTCACAAAGCGCCTGCAAGATGGGTACCACGGCAGCTGACTCCAGAAATGAGAAAAGGACATGTTGATGCTTGTGAAGAACTTCTTCGGCGCTTTGAACGAGAAGGTGATGCTTCCTTGCAAAAATCGTTACTAGGGACAAAACCTGCGTTCACCTCTACCAACCGGAAACAAAGACAGCTAACAAGGAATGCCGCCAATCCTCATCACCAAAACCAAAAAAGTTTCGAACGGACCATCAGCAGGGAAGGTTATGCTAACCCTCTTGTGGGACGAAAAAGGCGTCATTTTTTAGCATTACATGCCTAGAGGGACCACTGTCACCAGTGCATCATACACAGACCTTCTAAAAAATCATCTGCGGCCTGCACTCAAATCAAAGCGACATGAATTGCTGTCAGCAGGTGTCCTTTTGCAACATGACAGTGCAAGGCCCCACACTGCCCGTACAGCAGTTGCAACAACCACAGACCTGCATTTTGAGTGTCTTCCTCAACCACCATAGCCACCAGACCTTGCCCCAAGTGATTTCCGCATGTTTGGACCACTTAAAGATGCGATAGGAGGAAAGAAGATCAGTTTTGATGAAGAGGTACGCCACGCGGTGCATGAGTGGTTGTCCGGTCTACCAAAAGAATTTTTTTTCTAAAGGAAGTTATGCATTTTGTAAGCACTGGAGGACCTGCATTGAGCATGGGGGAGAATATGTTGAAAAGTGATACAGCTTTGTAGCACTTCTGCACAATAAATAAGATTTAAAAAAATATTTAATGTTTTCATTTGCCTCGACCTCGTATTACGGTGTACGACTGCCCTCTATGGTTAAATAATTCTGCTTTACTGTGGGGCCACAGTCTGTAACATTTCTTTGTGTGTAAAGGAAGTCGTGGTCCGTAGTAGGATGTTAATATTAGTTATGAATTGTGTGGTCTGCCGATTTCGACGTTTATGTCATTTTAAAGCACACACAGATAAACATCACGTAATGTGTAATATTAGGCGTTGCAAATAATTTAGATTACTGTTACACACTTGACGCCATATTTTCTATAGTCCATATCAAACATCGTAGGTGTGTGAAACCATGTCATTACATGACAGTACGTGTAAGCTGTAGCTACTCACAATGCAAAACGAGTTTGAATAATTGTGGGTAAGACATATAGGATGTTGGACATGAACCAATTTTTTTTTTATTTTGTCGGACACTTTCGGTTGGGAAGATGCGGAAATTTTTGTGGGACATTGTGGATTATTCCCGCATCAGTCCCTATAGTTTCATGGCGTTCCTATAGGTGGCTGCGCTGTACGTAGCCCTCAAGATGGAGTCTGTAATGGAGGTGGGTTCCAAGCAGGGAGCTGTCATCGAGTTTCCTTTAGAGGAAAATCAGAGCATCGCAGACATTCATAGGTGCTTGCGGAGTGTCTACGGAGACCTAGCAGTGAACAAAAGCATAGTGAGTCGTTGGGCGAGGCGTCTGTAATCATCGCAAAAGGGTCGCGTAACCTGTCCGACCTTTCGCCTTCCTGCCGGTTGCAAACAACTGTGACTCCTGCAGTGTTGGAAAGTGCGTACACTCTCATTCGAGGTGTTCGGTGGATCAGAATCAAAAATCTCTTTCCTCAGCTGCACGTCTCTATTGACAGTGCTGACATACACATCCACTAGTAGGGGTATTCAAAAGTGTGTGCCTGCTGGATTCCCCACAGCTTAACAGAAGGCTACGAAGAGCATCTGTTTGGCCCAATGAATGATCTAGTCAGAGGGAAGCAATATGTGGATGGTGGGAGGTTACTGATGCAATAAGACGTTGGCTCAGACCAGTAGTACCATGCGGGCATACGGACCATCCCATTAAGGTGGCGTAAGGCCGTCGCACTGAACGGAGATTATGTTGAAAAACAGCATTTTGTAGCCATAAGAGTGATGCTTAGTATGGCATATTGGGATCGTGAATAAAACCAACCTGCTTTCAAAAAAATTTGTTTAATTACTTATTGTAACATATCTACTAAAGAGACTGTCTACACTACGTTTCTCCGTCCTCTTTTGGAGTACTGCTGCACAGTCTGGGATCCTTACCAGATAGGATAAATAGAGTACAGTGAGAAAGTTCAAAGAAGAGCAGCGTGTATTGTATAATCGAGAAATAGTAGAGAGAGTGTCACTGACATTATACGGGATTTAGGGTGGACGCCATTACAAAAAAGCGTTTTCCGTTGCGGCGGAAACTTCTCCTCGGAATGAAATTTTAAACATTTGATTGGCTATGATCCAGCAACCGTACGCTATTTAAATTACAGGACATATTGAAACTTTGCCTTTGAAAATTAAGAATGACAGCGCTGGAAAAACTCTTACGTTATTTGATTTTCAAAGAGCTGAGAAAAACTGAACGTACTCAGACATTTCTCTCCTTACTTATTCTGATCATCACTAAACTGACACACAATATTTTAGCGCAACGCAATCTGACTTCCAATAATCCCTACAAAAGAATGGCCCTGACTAACAATAACCTATACCTTTCATGAATCACTTACCTCACACATTCGGGAGGACGACGGTTCAATCCCGCGTCCGGCCACCCTCATTTAGGTTTCCCGTAATTTCCCTAAATCGCTCCAGGCAAATGCCGGGATGGTTCCTTTCAAAGGGCACGGCCGACTTCCTTCCTCATCCTTCCCTAATCCAATCCGATGAGACCGATGACCTCTCTGTCTGGTCTCCCCCCCCCCCCCCCCAAAACAATCCAACTTACCTCACAAAAATCTTCGTTACTCGAACTACTGCAATACAACGAGCACCAATACTGCCAGCTTAATAAAAGATTCTAACTACTGAAGGCACTAACTACTAATAAGTATAGTTAGCAAATGAAAGATTTTGATACAGTACAAATAATTTATTTACCTTAATAGTGTTCAAAAATCATGATATATATATATATATATATATATATATATATATATATATATATATATATATATCCCTACAAAAGAATGGTCCTGACTAACAATAACCTATACCTTTCATGAATCACTTACCTCACACATTCGAGAGGACGACGGTTCAATCCCGCGTCCGGCCACACTGATTTAGGTTTCCCGTGATTTCCCTAAATCGCTCCAGGCAAATGCCGCACTGTATGAAAATCTCTGACTGCGATTTGTAAGACTGGATGTCATGAACTGATATATATATATATATCAGTTCATGTCCAGTTCCAGTCTAACAAATCGCAGTCAGAGATTTTCATATATATCAGTTCATGACATCCAGTCTTACAAATCGCAGTCAGAGATTTTCATACAGAGCGCACGTGGCATCACCAACATAGAAACGTAAACAGCCTACTTGGAATATATACAGCCAATTCGGTCGAACAAAATTTTGTCAGTTGACCACGGTTTCAATTGAACTAGGGCAATTTTCATCAGGATAAAATGTTACATGGTATACATATAATCAAAAATGTTCAAATGTGTGTGAAATCTTATGGGACTTAACTGCTGAGGTCATCAGTCCCTAAGCTTACACACTACTTAACCTAAATTGTCCTAAGGACAAACATACACACACACACACCTATGCCCGAGTGAGACCTCGAACCTCCGCCGGGACCAGCCGCACAGTCCATGACTGCAGCGCCTTGGACCACACGGCTAATCCCGCGCGGCTACATATAATCACATCACAGCTTAAAACGAATGAGAAAATATTTTGTTGACGCTGACCTACATAGGGAGAATCGATCACCATAATAAGATGAGGGAAACCTTCTCACAGAAAGACACAGGTGTTCGTTTTCTCTGCGCGTTGTTCGAGATTTCAGTCATGAATTATTATTTTGAAGATGGTTCGATGAACCCTCTGCCAGGCACTTAAATGTGATTTTCAGAGTATCGATGCAGATGAAAATGTTACTGAACGCCTGTCATGCGATGTGGTCTCGAGTGTGTGATAGTACATTACTAGCCATTAAAATTGCTACACCACGAAGATGACGTGCCGCAGACGCGAAATTTAATCGACAGGAATGAGATGCTGTGACATGCAAATGATTAGCTTTTCAGAGCATTCACACAAGGTCGGCGCCGGAGGCGACACCTACAACGTGCTGACATGAGGAACTTTTCCAACCGGTTTCTCATACACAAACAGCAGTTGACCGGCGTTGCCTGGTGAAACGTTGTTGTGATGTCTCGTGTAAGGAGGAGAAATGCGTACCATCGTGTTTCGGATTTTGATGAAGGTCGGATTGTTGCCTATCGCGACGGCACTTCGATCAGTGAACGTTACATTACAGATGTGTTACGACCCGTGAGTCTACCCTTCATTCGAGCCCTGCGAAACACTACATTTCAGCAGGGTAACGCACGACCACATGTTTCAGGTCCTGTACGAGCCTTTCTGGATACAGAAAATGTTCGGCTAATGCCCTTTCCAGCACATGCTCCAGATCTCTCACCAATTCAAAACGTCTGGTCAATGGTGGCCGAGCAACTGGCTCGTCACAATACGCCAGTCATTACTCTTGATGAAATGTGGTATAGTGTTGAAGCTGCACGGGCAGCTGTACCTGTACACGCCGTCCAAGCTCTGTTTGACTCAATGCCCAGGCGTATCAAGGCCGTTATTACGGCCGGAGGTGGTTGTTCTGGTTACTGATTTCTCAGGATCTATGCACCCAAACTGCGTGAAAGTGTAATCACCTGTGAGTTCTAGTATAATATATTTGTCCAATGAATGACCGTTTATCATCTGCATTTCTTCTTGGTGTATCAATTTTAATGGCCAGTAGTGTAATTTGAATTATGTACCACGTCTAGTATGATACGTCATGTGATGTTTATCTACATATGGTTGAAAATGATATAAATGTCAAAATCGACCGATTGCACAATTAATAAAGAAATTTGCAGCCCACTAAGGACCACGTTTTCCTTTACTATAGTTATAATACGCAGTACTACCGTACTTTGGTGTACGTGTCCATCATGATTGTGGCCCATAACGGCAATAAAACGGGGGGAAATGAGCAGCGTAGCGTCGGGCGACGCGTTTACAAAGAGCTCGACGAAAGCGGCGGTAGACGGCGGCCGCGGAAGTTTGAGACGGCGCTGGGACAAAGAGTGCGCCAGTGCCAGGGCGTGCCACGGCCATTTAATTACTGGGATAACTGTCCGGACGGGCGGCGGGCGGCGGGCGGCGAGCGGGTTGAGTCACACTCGCCGCTTGGCTCGGCTCGGCCGGGCTCGGGTCCTCCGCCCGCCTCCGCCCCCGCCGCCGCCGCCGCCCCGCCGACGCCGCGCCGCCCCCGCAGCAGAGCCCTCTCTCTCTCCCCCGACAAACATATCGATTGTCGGGCGGCGCGGCGGGCGCTGGGCTGTCGCTGGGCCGCCGCCGGCGGGCTCGGCCGTTGCGTTGCGTCGCTTTGCGCTGCGCTGCGACGTTGTCGCGCGGACGCCAAACCTCTCTGCTCGCGTGCGGCGTTTTTACTGATAGGGAGCGGGCAGCACCGGCTGCCGCGGCAGGCGGGGGGGACCCCACAGAACGCCCCCAGCGCTGGCTGCACAACCCTTTCCTTGCCTGCCGGCCGGGATTCCCCCGTGAATAATTCCCCCGCTCAGCCGGCCTAACCTGCGCGCCTTGTCTCTCATCCAATATTTAGCTCGCGCTCTGTCGATCATTCGCCTTGTCGACAACACAGAGAGAGAGTCGCATTAAATGCCGACGTAAGCACTGCCACATTCAGTGATCTCGCCCCGTTCATTCAGCACTTGCTCTCTGATACTGCCCTCAGTCCAATACTTTCCATTCTTTCTCGTCGCTCTTGCCACACCAGTGCACGCTATGGTTCAAATGTACGCTGTTTAAGCACAAGCGTATCCTGTTTACTTGCATACACAACCCTGTAGATATTCGCAACTGACAAATCTCGACTGTTATTAAATGCAGTGATTCGTGAAGGCGATTGTGGCCCATTTCGCCATCCTCACGTGACGGCTCATTATGAAGCAAGTTAATACGCAATCGTTTCCCTTTAAGAGGAGACGTACCAAACACATTTACATATCCCATAGGCGTCTGGAATGCATATGGAATACGTAAAGTGATTATTTATTTATTTAGTGCAAATTTAAAGACCTGTTACCTGATATTGTAAAACAGATCGTACATATTACAGTTTTGCCAGCTAAGGTGGCCGAGCGGTTCTAAGCGCTACAGTCTGGAACCGCGCGACCGCTACGGTCGCAGGTTCGAATCCTGCCCCGGGCATGGATGTGTGTGATGTCCTTATGTTAGTTAGGTTTAAGGAGTTCTAAGTTCTAGGGGACTGATGACCTTAGAAGTTAAGTACCATAGTGCTCAGAGTCATTTGGACCAGCCATATTACAGTCTTCGTTTGCCTCCTTTTCTGTACTTCTTTATTTTGTTTTCATCTGCAGCGTTCTACACGGAATACATACGTTTAATTTCAGGTTGAAATACAAACAAGATTTTGTTGTTTTAAGAAAAATGTGAAGAGGTGAGCGGTGACACTAATACGACCTATTCTTGAGTACTCCTCGAGCGTTTGGGATCCCTATCAGGTCGTATTGAGGGAGGACATAGAAGGAATTCAGAGGCGGGCTGCTAGATTTGTTACTGGTAGGTTTGATCGTCACGCGAGTGTTACGGAAATGCTTCAGGAACTCGGGTGGGGGTCTCGAGAGGAAAGTAGCCGTTCTTTTCGTGAATCGCTGCTGAGGAAATTTAGAGAACCGGCATTTGAGCCTGACTGCAGTACAATTTTCCTGCCGCCAACTTACATTTCACAGAAATACCACAAAGATAAGAGAGATTAGGGCTCGTACAGAGGCATATAGGCAGTCATTTTCCCTCGTTCTGTTTGGGAGTGGAACAGGGATAGAAGATGCCAGTTGTGGTACGAGGTAC
This sequence comes from Schistocerca americana, assembly GCF_021461395.2. Lineage (NCBI taxonomy): Eukaryota > Metazoa > Arthropoda > Insecta > Orthoptera > Acrididae > Schistocerca > Schistocerca americana. The sequence goes on along the minus strand of NC_060122.1, from coordinate 174,555,078 downwards.
CCTCCGCTACGCACCGTATGGTGGATTGCAGAGTATGTATGTAGATTTAGATGTAGAGCAGAGAGTTTTTTAGTGTCACCATCGATAGTGACTGGCGGTGAATGCCTCTCAATGATTTCTTCGATATGTTGACCGCCAGTCACACCAAAATAGTTTGCAGTTAGTATTAGGGAAAAGTTATTAATATTTGATATTCATCCATGCCCAACACAGAGTGCTTTCTTGGCTAGTTCGACGGCACTTTACAGTACATTTACTCTAGTATCCGCTGTCCTTAACTATCATTTGACTAATATGTGCAATTTGTGAGTGCATTTTGGCATGTTATGTCTGATTCATAATCGCCAGTGTCGTATGTACTGTTACATCTCACCTTCCTCTCCACCTGTTTCTCTTCAGTGTCACTGTTGTCGCTCTCACTGTGGGTGTCGCTGTCCACCCTCAGGAGATTTTATTACGCTGGATCCAGGCGCGTCTGTTATGTTGTGTCTGCAGGTACTCTACATGTGTTGTTTTTGAAATACTATCAGTTAATGCATTTGAATGGGCCCATTGTTTTTGGTCTCTTATTGCTATATATATATATATATATATATATATATTCTTTGGTTTCTCTGTAGTCTAAGCATAGTGTATTTCATTGTTAGCATATTGACCGCGGAGGAAAACAGAGTATCCTAGGCGAACCTTCTTCCTCGCATTTGTATGTAGGTGTCTGTCTGGGATTCACACGGTTCAAGTCCGTGGGATGAGGTCCGTGTCAGGTTAAGAAATGTAGCATTCCACTGCTAGGATCGACGTGTTTTACTCTCGTACAGTCTATCTTCCTGATCACATGTATCCCACTCACCTTACCATGTATCCAAATACCAACTTTTAAGGTGATCTCTGTTAGTCCATCATGGACATGGGACATCGGCAGGTTAAGTAATTGTCAGTGTCAATGAAATTCAACAACAGCCGGGTAACGTAGGGTGTTATTTAATTTTCTTTTGAAGGCTACCAGTTTCAGCTTTTCGCTATGCCATCATCAGGCCCCACATGCACCTCTCTAAGTAAACGAGAATGTCATATGGAGCCATAAATATGTGGATGTTGTGAATTCAATCGTTACACTAGTGCTTCATTCGAAGACTTGATAGGCTTGTTATCAAGTCTTCGAATGAAGCACTAGTGTAACAATTGAATTCACAACATCCAGAGATTGATGGCTCATTATGACATTTTCGTTTATTTAGAGAGATGCATGTGGGGCCTGAAGATGGCGTAGTGAAATGCTGAAACTGATAGCCTTAAATACGAAATAAAATAACGTCTTAAGTTACACGGCTGTAGGTGAATTTCATTGACAATTTAAGGCGACCTGTCTTCAGTATCGGTACACGAGTCAGTGAGTTTGCCTTATCTAGATTACGTATACTTAACCAGTAAGCTGAAGCTCTGTATTTGATAGTTATATCTATTGGCATATTCCGAGCACCACACTCAGTGCATCCACTGAGATGGTGCTGAAGGCTCCAGACAGGCAAAGTACGACTCTTCTCTGGCCCTGTCTGACTGATGCTTTGTTGGTGTCCAGGTCCAGTCGGTGTGATCACGCTCTAACTGCTGTCTTAGTACTGATTCGAAGTGGATGCAGTGGTATTCCAAATGATTGGTAGAGGAATGCTGTACTCCTTTGAATTTAGCCTCACCAGTTTATGTAGTATTTCTTCTGTTTTGGCTGTTGTTAACCTTATGTGTTCGTGTGAACTCAATTTCACCTCTACATGTACCCCAATATAGCGCCGGCCGCGGTGGTCTCGCGGTTCTAGGCGCTCAGTCCGGAGCCGCGCGACTGCTACGGTCGCAGGTTCGAATCCTGCCTCGGGCATGGATGTGTGTGATGTCCTTAGGTTAGTTAGGTTTAAGTAGTTGTAAGTTATAGGGGACTGATGACCACAGATGTTAAGTCCCATAGTGCTCAGAGCCACTTTTGAACCCAATGTAGCGTGTTACATACACTTATTTGATGTTTGTGTCCCCTATTTTAAATGAAGGTTTCCTTTGATGTGATGCTTTCAGTAATGTGTATGTTTTTTTGTTTTCGGCCATGCCGAATTTGTCATTGTGACATCATCGTGTAACTGTTTATACTATTCCACTGGTTTTTTCTTCTAGCTGGGCTTCGTTGTTTCTAGTCACTACAACTAATAAGTCATCTACCGAGGTGACAGTTTCTGTCTTAAATTATTAACTACGTGTAGGGCGTGGTTGATGGCATTGTCTGTGTGTTCACCGGTTCTGATGTCGAACTGGTGTTGGCTCAAGGTGTTGAAATCTCTGTGGGTTCGCAGACGGTTAGACATTAACCACTCCTGAATCTTTGCAACGTTGTTTATTAAGAGCTGAAGGATCCCTGTCTGCTGATTCCTCGATAATGACTTAATTGGAGGTCTTCCATACTGTAGGTAGCCTGCTCAACCGTAAGGCATAGTTCAGTAGTAACGTTGTTAGGAACGGGGTGATCTGCGCTACCAGTTTTTTCTACGTTGCCGAATGCATACCATGAGGTCCACGCTCTTCTTATTTTTTCACCTATGAGATACATATACCCATAGCGCCACAGACGTCGACTTAATAAACTCATCATTTGCATCTTGTCCGTTTACTACTTTTCGTACTAAGTGTTATTCGACGATTAAGTGAAGTACATTTCCCTACGTTACGCTGGAAAGAATGGAAGTGAAACGTTTGAGATGTGGTTGGTAATTAGGTGCGGCAGATAATAAGTAAAGAAGTTTCCTGCAGAATATGAGAAGAGAATGTGGCAAATATTTACACACTGACAAGAAGAGCCGGCCGTGGTGGCCGAGCGTTCTAGCCGCTTCAGTCTGGAACCGTGCGACCGCTACGGTCGCAGGATCGAATCCTGCCCCGGGCATGGATGTGTGTGATGTCCTTAGGTTAGTTAGGTTTAAGTAGTTCTAAGTTCTAGGGGACTGATGACCTCAGATGTTAAGTCCCATAGTGCTCAGAGCCATTTGAACCATTTTGACAAGAAGAAGAGACATGTTGATGAGAAATATTAAGACATCAAAGAATAAATTCTATGGTGTCTGAGGAAGTAAGCGTTACTCTGAGATGAAGAAGTTGACACACGAGAGGAATTGGTGGTGGGTTGTCTCAAACAAGTCAGAAGACTGACGGCGCAGGAAAAAAAAAGTAGTATTAGACGAAAAATCTATTCCCTCTGACTTCGTAAGAAAGCGCGTCACATCTTATACATGGTGTAATTGGTACAATCGCAGATATTTATATTCGTGACTGTGGACAGTGTATGGAACAACATTATACATTCTTTATCCCATTTGCAGACTAACTAATATCTCTATTACAAGTCGTATGTTTTTAGGTTGGTTAGTACCTTCAAGTACATGACAAAAGCAAGCCATTAATAATGACTTTCACACGGCCGCAACTTAGCTATTGAAGTGGACATAAAATGGTAGTCTATCCTGACAGGCGTAGTACACTTACTGCTGCAGCTACACCTGTGCAGGAAACATGAGGTCATAAAGTTACTGAAATGTTTATGGGAAGATTGTTCCATGAAAAGAAAGAAACTACCCTCGCACTGATGTGTTTACATCTTTGTGTTGGTACAAATGGCTCTGAGCACTATGGGACTTAACATTTGTGGTCATCAGTCCCCTAGAACGTAGAACTACTTAAAGCTAACCAAGCTAAGGACATCACACACATCCATGCCCGAGGCAGGATTCGAACCTGCGACCGTTGCGGTCACACGGTTCCAGACTGAAGCGCCTAGAACCGCACGGCCACACAGGCCGGCCATGTTTATGTGCCAAGTATCAAAATATCTATGCATATATTGGTTACACCCTGCATAACTAACGCCATTCTGGCCACAGACTAGTCAATTGGGACCGACCGGCGGCCATGTCATCCTCTGAGAATGGCGTCATTTGGATGGCATATAGAAGGGTGGAGATCAACAGCTCGCTGTGAACCCACAGCATTCCTAGCCCTTGTAAATTTCTGATTTGCGGTAGTATCGATAGAATCCAGAAAAAAGGTCTAGATACAGATACTTGTTGAGGTATGGGCGATTCTGCCCCATTCCTGTTTACATGGCGTGCTTGGTGTTGTTATCACACAGATTTACAAAGCCTTCAGCCCTCATTCTGAAGCGACCATGAAGTCGTGCGAACATATCTCTCTGTCCTCGGATTCTGTTACACACATGCGACACAAGACCTTTGTCGATGGATGTGAAAAATTGCAGTGCTTTCGTACGTACTCGTGGCCAAGAAATATGATGGCTTAAGGTCGGAACCCGTCACCGGGCCTGATGACTTGCATACGCTGAATCTGATCCGGATAGTATAACTGCTTGTGTAACTGCTAGTGGCTTGAACAATTCCTCTCACATTTGTCTCAGCATCATCTATAACCACTCTTGTTTTGCAGCTTTATAATTATGCAAAGTGTGCTGAGATCGTTTGTCATTGTCGTGAATGACCCAGTGCCTGCAAGTCGCTGGAATAACTTATCGAACTTTTGTTTTCAGATGCAGTGCAGCGCGGAGGAAACAGTAGGGCTTGCAATGATAACGCCGCTGGCTAAACTACAGCAGAATACCACGTCACACACTGGAATAATAGGCATCCATTCCGAATGTAACAACAAGTCTGCTACTTCGAATCACAATTTGTTTGTTTCGATGACACGTTTCGGAGGTTTTAACCGTCATCATCAGATGTACTTACGTGGATTAAAATGAAATATGTGTGTAGTGTTTTAACCTGGAAGGTCCCTGTGGTTCTGTCTTGTAGAACAGGATAAAACACACTATTTCAGTACATGATTAATAGTTTCTGTGGAGGGCACTGATTGAAAGGAAGAACAAAATCGTAAATGTAAAAGGAAAAACGTCCCCAATGGGCACAGACTGGTTTTGCCTGTCGTGTTTCGTCACATGCATCATCACACTTTGTATACAGTGAAGGGAGCAGATATCCTGGAACATCGTGTTCCACGTACATACAAAAGTAGCAGTCATAAGAAGTTCAGTCTGTAACGTTTGTATCAATGTGCAATGTGATGCTTCAGTATATTTGATGATGTCAGTGTCCGAAACGCGTAATACTGGAATAATAGTCAGCTTGCATCCAATCAAAGACTTTTTCTCAGCACCCTATTCAGCATTTTGCAGAATGCTCATACTGATCTGTTGTGTATTTTCACTGATTAAAAAATTTCTAGTTCAGTGATAAATAGTCGACATGGGTAGCAGGTTAATCATGTGGCCTTCTAACTAAAAAACAAATCATTATTTGTGACGGAAAGATAAATATCACACGTCCCTACCTCCGACTAATTATTTTCAAGCTCTTTCTCTGGATAACTGTAAGCTTCTAATCATCATTTAACAAAAGTCATTCGAAATTCTGAATTCGCCTTTTCTTATAAAATTGCACTCTTCTTCTCTATTTTATAATATTATTTGCAAATTACATTTTGCTGTACTAGAGTGTACGCACAAAAATAATTTTAGTACGAGGGCAGTTCAATAAGTAATGCAACACATTGTTTTTCTCGGCCAATTTTGGTTGAAAAAACCGGAAATTTCTTGTGGAATATTTTCAAACATTCCCGCTTCGTCTCGTATAGTTTCACTGACTTCCGACATGTGGCAGCGCTGTACGGAGATGTTAAAATGGCGTCTGTAACGGATGTGCGTTGCAAACAACGGGCAGTGATCGAGTTTCTTTTGGCGGAAAACCAGGGCATCTCAGATATTCATAGGCGCTTGCAGAATGTCTACGGTGATCTGGCAGTGGACAAAAGCACGGTGAGTCGTTGGGCAAAGCGTGTGTCATCATCGCCGCAAGGTCAAGCAAGACTGTCTGATCTCCCGCGTGCGGGCCGGCCGTGCACAGCTGTGACTCCTGCAATGGCGGAGCGTGCGAACACACTCGTTCGAGATGATCGACGGATCACCATCAAACACCTCAGTGCTCAACTTGACATCTCTGTTGGTAGTGCTGTCACAATTGTTCACCAGTTGGGATATTCAAAGGTTTGTTCCCGCTGGGTCGCTCGTTGTCTAACCGAACACCATAAAGAGCAAAGGAGAACCATCTGTGCGGAATTGCTTGCTCGTCATGTGGCTGAGGGTGACAATTTCTTGTCAAAGATTGTTACAGGCGATGAAACATGGGTTCATCACTTCGAACCTGAAACAAAACGGCAATCAATGGAGTGGCGCCACACCCACTCCCCTACCAAGAAAAAGTTTAAAGCCATACCCTCAGCCGGTAAAGTCATGGTTACAGTCTTCTGGGACGCTGAAGGGGTTATTCTGTTCGATGTCCTTCCCCATGGTCAAACGATCAACTCTGAAGTGTATTGTGCTACTCTTCAGAAATTGAAGAAACGACTTCAGCGTGTTCGTAGGCACAAAAATCTGAACGAACTTCTCCTTCTTCATGACAACGCAAGACCTCAGACAAGTCTTCGCACCCGAGAGGAGCTCAAAAAACTTCAGTGGACTGTTCTTCCTCATGCACCCTACAGCCCCGATCTCGCACCGTCGGATTTCCATATGTTTGGCCCAATGAAGGACGCAATCCGTGGGAGGCACTACGCGGATGATGAAGAAGTTATTGATGCAGTACGACGTTGGCTCCGACATCGACCAGTGGAATGGTACCGTGCAGGCATACAGGCCCTCATTTCAAGGTGGCGTAAGGCCGTAGCATTGAATGGAGATTACGTTGAAAAATAGTGTTGTGTAGCTAAGAGATTGGGAAACAACCTGGTGTATTTCAATGCTGAATAAAACAACCCCTGTTTCAGAAAAAAAATGTGTTGCATTACTTATTGAACTGCCCTCGTATTTCATGTCGGCGAACCAGGGACATTTTTGCTTTCCACGTTGTCCATTTAGAATTCACTACCGCACATAGACAACCTTTGTTGGTTTTCTCTTTCCTTTAACGTCACATCATATTTCACATGTTCATTTATAGATGGAAAATCATATGGCGTATTCTTGGAACCTACTTTACAATCCTCCCTTAGTCTCTTTTATTCACCTACATGGTTGTTTTTCTGCTGATACTATGCACATAGAAATATTTGGGAATTACATGTTCGTTACAATGTGTTGTTCTCGGTACACATAAATACAGTTGATCTCGCATGCTTTTGACGATGATCTACAATTTCAGTAATGACGTTTAGCGGGACTGTCTCCGAGGTGCTATACGAAAATAGAAAGATTAGACACATGTTTCATGAAATGCAGGTAAGGAAACGAGAACGATAAAACTCAGCCTGTGAAAAACCTTACAAATAATGTCAACAAAATACTTCAGGGTACGTGAAAGCATGGTCAGCACAAAATTTCTCCAATATATCGGCAGCCATTGCAAAACCTGTAGTCAGGTCATCATGATGATGATGGCCATTTGCATCAGTGATCGAAACACTGGAAAATGTTAGATATTGACAATGCGGTCACATACGTTGAAGAATTTTATTGGCAGTGTCATCGGCCACGGGTCCTTGGCTTACACTCACAAATACTATTCATGAAGGTTGCGTTCGAGCAGATCTACATAGCGTGGAGTGTGGAAATATCGGCTGGTTACATGCGTTACTCTAATCTCGTCTTCATGGTCCCTGCGTGACTAGATCTTCCTTAAAATAGTGACCTGCACTCTCTGAGAATGAAATGGAAGACACCAATATCAGCTACAGCAAATTAAACTGGAATTAAAGCTTTAAATTCTTTGGATAGTTCATTGGATCAGTGTCCAGGACTAAGTACCATAGTCAAGCATGACATTTCATTCGTCCTGTAAGGGTGTTGCATAAGTTCGTAGCGTTTCTGTTTTGCATGTTGCTATTCCGATTGCTAAGGATTTATTGATCAATTGTAATTTTTTATTCGTAGTTCTCTGCTGTCGTTTGAGTTTAGACATGGTCATTTTGTCATTTGGAGATAGTGAATGGAGCTTTGGAAAAGCTATGGACGCTATAAAATGGAGTACCAACAGGAGAGATCAGAACATTTCAGACACTTTCTTCTGTTTGTGTTACACAGAGGGGGGACAGCAGTGGTGATAGCCAGGAAGTCTCGAGCCGTGTATGGGGATCATGCCACTGCACAGAGCACGACTCATTAAAGGGGGATCATTTTGACATTAGTGAATCACACGTTCAGGAAGACCTTCGAGTTTTCATGAAGATCGTTGATGCTCATTAATCCACAGTCATCCACGTTACTATACTAGAGAACTATAAAATATGAGAGATTTGCGTGCAGTGGGGAAGGTTAATAAATCGGATGTCTGGTACGCATGGTATAAACCAAAATCAGAGGGTGGGCTTATGTGCATGTCCGCTAGCTTGTCATCAACTGACTCGCGAATAACCCCTGCCTTTCGTATCCTGTATCGTTACTGGTGAGTAGAAATGGTGACTTTATGTTAACATAAGGAAAATAAAGGAATGGTTTACCCCTAACAAAGCAGCAGCTCCACGTACAAAGACCTGCGCGCTTCCACAAAGAATAATGCACGTGGTGGAACAGCGACGACGTGGTGTAGTACGAACTGCTGCAATCCAATAACAACGACCGGAATGACTGCGTGAAATGATTCTACTCCTCGATAGCGCCAGCTCACATTTTACTAGAATGACGAAAAAGTTGGGCTGGGAAGTCGTTTGGCACCCATCTTATTCACCTGATCTTGCGCTCTCAGATTCATCTTTCACCATAACAACATTCATGGGACTCCTCCTTTCTGGATGAAAATGCGCTCCGAACATTGTTCGACGAGTTCTTCGCCCCAAAATCACGTGATTTCTAATGTCGCGGAATCAAAAAGTTATCCTAGCGTTAATAGATTGTTGTAAATAATGAAGGAGAATATATTCTTGGCAACTTAAGTCTCTGTGTAGCTGTCGTGTTTAATGTTACTTATAATTCGTCTTGATTGCAAAATATTTATTCGCAGGATCGGTTTCGGTTCCTCTAGAACCATCTTCAGATCTGCAAATTTCGGTTACAAGAGTAACCCGTCCATATTCAGCAACCTTCACATGCTGCGTCACAGTAGTGTGGAGGTTGCTGAATGTGGACGGGTTACTCCTGTAACCGAAATTTACAGATCTGAAGATGGTTCTAGAAGAACCGACTCGGTCATGTGAATAAATATTTTGCAATGAAGACGGATTATAAGTAACACTGCAGAAAAAAGTGATTGCGGTATCTCTGCAGACATTATGTCTGTTTTTGCAAATGCTGTTGTGTTTATTAAACTTGTGGAAAAACGCTACGAACGTATGCACCAATGCAGCAAACACTGCATCATTAAAAATGAACTGTAGCGCTGTACATATGTTTCACTAGAAATATCGAATGCACAATACCTGTCCCTCATCGCCTGGCGCGTGAATGTCATGCAATCTTCGGGAGCGTCTGATGTGCGTGATGTTACGGTCGCGCAAATAGAATACATGCCGTATATAATTGTGCCCTTAAGCGGCACGCTCTAAATACTAGCTTCATGATCCAGAACGCAATTCAATTTACCATTCGGGAAATGCGACCGTTTTCCCGGGGACTGAGTTTAAAATTTAAATGTAATCGAATGTTTGCGGCTGTTTAAATTGTTTGCGTGTCACCGCACGTCACTGTTTAAATGTGGTCTCAGAATTAAGCGCCGCCGCAGAATTTGACGCGCTCGAAGGCATCATTCACTTTAACGCTCCTAATACGACCTGCAGTATATATGGCCCGTCGTAGAATAAAATCCATCTCCATTTTGCTTTAATTTAATCTCGTGTTCAGTCGGCGTTATTGAGGAGCAAATTGAAACACGCGCACGCGCCGTCCCGAACCGCCAATCAGGAGCGCATTACTTACCGCTAATGGGCTGGCCACGGCAGCTAGCTGACTGGCTCGGTGCAGTTTCACAAAACGTGATCCACCGTCTCTTTTCCTGTCCAGCCGTCCAGTCCAAACACTGCTCAGACACCCATTACGATCAGTAAAAGTTATTTATCGAAAATAATATTGTTCCAACGCCAGCTGCAATGAAAATCTTTATTATTACTACCAGTTTCCACTGTTACCACCGTTTTTCAATTACATTACCCTTTAACCGCGTAGGTATTCTTTTTCTTAATGGTCAGTTATTTGTTAACTAATCTGCTCCCGTTACATATCTTCGTTTCGCTGGCAAAACTACATACACAACGTACATATAAATTTATTGCATACCGACAACACTGAACACCTGTAAACTACGCCTGCTACCTGAAATTATAATTCTGTAGGCCATTAATTAGTTCGTTACTGATTCCAAAATAATTTATTTTTCACTTACCGTTAGCTACAATATATAAGGCAAAGAAAACACCAATTCGCCACTAGAGTCAGATAATTGTACAAACTGACCAATTAATTTTGTCTGCTACTTAACTTCTAAATAATATTTTTCTTTATAAAAGGGTTGAATGAAAAGTAATGCCCCCACCTTCATTAATTGAGTTTGGATGGGAATATTTTAATAAATCAAACGCAGGAATGATCCTTAGAATGTGATCTTTAATTACCGATATTCACTTTTCCACATAATCACCAGCCAATTGGATACATTACTGCCAACGATGAACAAGTTGCACATTTTTAGTAAATCAAGTGTAGTGTGTTTAAAAATTACTCAATTCCAATGTGGCAAGGTGCTACAGCAACCAGTCTCTAATTACTCCACAGTAAAAACAGTCTTGGTTGCGAAATTATTTAATACCATTGTCCGTTTCACCCTTTTGGGACATCATCATATTGTGTCAGACTAGCTGGATATGTAACAAATCAGTCATGAAACAATATAAAATGGAAAATGGACGCAACAGTAACCGGATATGCAATCCATCCGTCATGACGCAGGTATTATATGTCCCTTCACTGTTGCGTCCGGTTTGAATGGCTTTATAACCGATGGGTTACATATCCAGCTACTTTTACACAATCTGATGATAAGCCAAAAGGTGAAACGCGTCGTTGGTATTAAAAAATTTCGCAACCATAACTGCTTTTATTCTGGTAAGTAGAGTGTTTATTTTCCTCCGAATATCCAGTATATTAGTCAGATACCAACAATACCATTATGCTGTTGAGAATGGCGTTCGTTAAATATTTTTGTAACTTACTGTTTAGGCTACAATAAATAAAATCTCAAGATTCCCTTTATAAGGGCTGGGTTACATATCCACCCGCTTTTACACAATCTGGTGATGAGCCAAAAGGTGAAACGCGTCACTGGTATTAAAAACTTTCGCAACTCTAACTGCTTTTATTCTGGTATGTAGTGGGTTTGATTTCCCCAGAATTTGCAGTATATTAGTCATATACCAACAATAACATTATGCTGTTGAGAATGGTGTTGCTTAAATGTTTTTGTAACTTACTGTTTAGTCTACAATAAATAAAATCTCAAGACTCCCTTTATAAGGGATGTGTTACATATCCAGCTGCTTTTACACAATCTGATAATGAGCCAAAAGGTGAAACGCGTCATTGGTATTCAAAAATTTCGCAACCATAACTGCTTTTATTCTGGTATGAAGTGTGTTTATTTTCCTCAGAATTTCCAGTATATTAGTGAGATACCAACAATAACATTATGCTGTTGAGAATGGCTTGCTTAAATATTTTTGTAACTTACTGTTTAGGCTGCAATAAATAAAACTCAAGATTCCCTTTATAAGGGGTGGGTTACATATCCAGCTGCTTTTACACAATCTGATGATGAGCCAAAAGGTGAAACGCGTCATTGGTATTCAAAAATTTCGCAACCATAACTGCTTTTATTCTGGTATGAAGTGTGCTTATTTTCCTCAGAATTTCCAGTATTTTAGTCAGGTACCAACAATAACAACATGCTGTTGAGATGGCGCTGTTTAAATATTTTTGTAACTTACTGTTTAGGCTAAAATCTCAAGACTGGAACAATTTAGGAAACTTTTCCCAGCTGTTCCCCCAGAAAGACGCCTTATAAACCAGCAGGGTGATGCAGAGTGCCACGGTGTAAGGCGCTCGAGGTTGGAGAAGCGGTCAGCGCCAGGCTTCGTTTGCCTGTCGCGGACGAGGAAGCGGGATTTATCAATAGCGGCAGCGGCGGGTGGAGCGGACCCGCTGGTTTGCCATTCCATTTGATCTCTGGCGCGGCCCTGGCGAGGCTCGGGTCCTCACTGCAGGAGGGTCGGAACGTGACCCGCCTGCCGCCGGCCGCCAAAAGACACGCGCTTCGGGCCCCACATACAAATATCCAGCTCCGGTTCCAGCTCTGGAACAGTTTCACGTCGCGCCCACACCGCGCCTTAAATCCTCCGCTACGGCTCACCTCACGGTCAAATTCTGTCGTGCCTTTGGGATATTGCTACTCAGACCGTGGCCTTCCAGTATCGACCACTGAAAGATGAAATTACTTGACCGTGTCCTTCTCCCTCAATGGTAGTTAAATAACAGACATTCGCCAAATGGATAAGACGAGTACCTTTACCTACGACGGCTATATTTCTTCTTCAGACTCCGATCTGTCGCGAGTTTAAAACCTCCTTGAAAATCCGGTGAAGCTTTGTACATAGGAGTTGCGCAGTGTCTTTGCTATGATCGTCTGTCGCGTCACGTCGCAGTTTTCAGTTCTGAGCCGCACAGAGAGCACACTACCATAGTGTGTAGATACATTCTTCCCGGTTGTTTTCAAACTTAGTTCAACCTGTTCCCGTGAGTTGCACCGACACAGCATGTCTTCAAGATGGCTGCTTCACTTGACGTTCGTCAGAAGCAACGTGCTGTCTTAGAATTCCTGTGCTGTGAAACGAGACAGTGGGAAACATCCACAAGAGGTTGAAAAAAGGTGTATGGAGATGCTGCTGTCTATCGCAGTACACTTAGTCGGTGGGCAAGCAGGTTACGTGATGAAAGCGGGCACGGCAATGTTGAGGATTGTCCTCGCAGCGGCAGGACTCGTACTACACACACTCCAGACAATGTGCATCGAGTTAACGAATTGGTGACTGCTGACAGACGCATCACAGTAAACGATTTGTCACGCGACGTTGGGATAGGGGAAGGAAGTGTTTGCAGAATACTGAAAGTGTTGCCGTTAAAAAAGGTTTGTGCCAGTTGGGTTCCCAGGATGTTGACAGTGGCTCATAAAGAAACAAGAAAAACGGTATGCAGCGAACTTTTGGAACAGTACGAGAATGGTGGAGACGAATTTCTTGGAAGAATTGTGACAGGTGATGAAACATGGCTCCATCATTTTTCACCAGAGACGAAGAGGCAATCAGTGGAGTGGCATCATGCAAATTCACTCAAGAAAAAAAAATTCAAAACCACACCTTCAGGTGGAAAAGTTATGGCTATGGTGTTTTCCGATTCCGAATGACTCTTGCTTGTGGACATCGTGTCATGTGGAACCACCATAAGTTCTGATACATATGTGACGACACTGAAGAAACTTAAGCTCGACCACATCGGCAAAAACAGGGTGTTTTGCTGTTGCACGACAATACCCGGCCACATGTCAGTCAAAAAAGCATGGAAGCGATCACGAAATTCAGATGGGCAACACTGAAACACCCGCCTTACAGTCCTGACCCGTCTCCATTTGACTGTCATCTCTTTGGGAAACTGAAAGACTCTCTTCATGGAACAAGGTTTGAAGACGATGACTCCCTTGTGCACACTGCCAAACAATGGCTCCAACAGGTTGGTCCAGAATTTTACCGTGCGGGTATACAGACGCTGGTTCCAAGATGGCGTAAGGCAGTTGAGAGGGATGGAAATTATGTGGAGAAATGAAAATGTTGTTGCTAAAGCATGTATCTATACACTGTAAAATTTTCAAACATGTAGAATAAAAGATGGATTTTTAAAAAAATAGTGTGCATTTCTTTTGGAGTGACCCTCGTATTAGCAGGGTAGTGCAAAATGTACTCAGTAATATTAGTGAACTGTCTCCGCCCTATTTCAGTTGAGCTATAGGCTGCACCGCTGGTAATTATCTCTGCTAGCGGCAGTGACTATAAACGCCGAGCTCAGTTTCGGTGACGCGGCATCGAATGTAAACAAGCCCGTGCGGAGCTGTCGGCACTCGAGACAGCCGCGCTAGCAGCTCTCTGTCCAGCCGGCCGGCCGGCCAGAAATTTCATTACAAAGACTGACGGCTGCGGAGCCTCCCTAATGCAGCGCGGGCCACATCGATTACGTGTCAATGCGCTGACAAGATAATAAATACAAGCCCGGGCGCCCAAGGAGCCGCCGCCATCGACCGATATCTAATCTAAACCCGCCGCGCTGTACTGCGCTGCTCCGCGGACGGGCCTGCACAGATTCCTCCTCGCATCTCTCGCCAGCCAGCCAGCCAGGTTGTCTCATCACAAAAGATAAATGGAACGCTCTGCAGCTGGCGACACGTCTCAACGACGACACAATTTTTCCTCGGTTTCTGCTGTCATCTTCCGTACCCTTTGTGAAGGTGTTCTGCTCTTTTGGCGGAAATCTCCAAAGCAATAACACTGATGAATTCTCGGCGCTGACTCTCAGAGGTGTTATCTAGGAATTTTTAACGGATGTCACTGGTAAATAGAAAAGTATTTCATTTAAAACATTCTTCCTGGAAAGTCCTGGTCGATGCATAAAACTATTCTCTGACGTTCCGTCTCCGAAAATATCTGCTCCGGAGACGAAACTCATTCGAAGACGAAACTTTAGGGAATCCACACATATTATAAGAGTATCCTCGTAAACCATGGTATTGATTTCACCTGAACTTGGTACACGTATTAGTAACTATCTAGGATTCCGGGCGGAAAGGAGCGCCTGGTCCCCGGCACGATTCCGCCCGGCGGATTTGTGTCAACCGGCCAGTCTGTGGATGGTTTTTAAGCGGTTTTCCATCTGCCTCGGCGAATGCGGGCTGGTTCCCCTTATTCCGCCTCAGTTACACTATGTCGGCGATTGCTGCACAAGCAAGTTCTCCACGTACGCGTACCCCACCATTACTCTGCCACGCAAACATAGGGGTTACACTCGTCTGGTGTGAGACGTTCCCTGTGGGGTCCACCGGGGACCGAACCGCACAATAACCCTGGGTTCGGTGTGGGGCGGCGGAGGGGTGAAGTGCACTGCCGTAGTCGTCGTGGGGTTGTGGACCACTGCGACTGCGGCTGGGACGGAGCCTCTCCGTCGTTTCTAGGTCCCCGGTTAATATACAATACAATACAATACAATACAATACAACACAACTATCTAGGAAGAAACACTGTGGTGGTAAGAACCAGAATTCTCCTGTAGGGTACGAGTGGTGATGTGGAGAGTGAAGGTGAGAGAAGGAGGAAATGTATGGAAAGAGGAGGAGGAGGTAATGGCAGAGAAAGCGGATGGGCAGAGATACGGAAGAGGAGGACATGGTCAGAGAAAGGAAAGAGGACGAGATGGACAGCCAAAAGAGGGAAGAGGAGATAGACAGCAAGAGGGGGAGGATGCCGTAGAGGGGGAGGATAAGATGGATAGAGGGGAGAGGAGTAGATGTACACAGTGAGAAGGTGCAGATGGACAGAGAGAGAAGACAGGATGGACAGAGAGATGTGGGAGGAGCAGATGGACCAAGAGAGGGGCTGAAGGAAGTGGACAGAGACAAGAGGACAGAACAGATGGACAGAGAAAGGAGCGGGAGGTAAGAGAGGGAGAACCGTAGGAGATAGAAGACTGGAATAAATACATACCCTGGCAACGGTGGGTACTCGGTTTGTAGTTATATATATCTATCAAGTCTTTTAACCCTGGAAGTTATAATTGAAGTAGATGCCGGCCGTGTAACGTACGTTTTAGGAAAACTTGGTTTCATATGGAACTAAGTACGTCGCTCTTCAAAATGGTTCTAATGGCTCTGAGCACTATGGGACCTAACATCTGAGGTCATCAGTCCCCTAGAACTTAGAACTACGTAAATCTAACCAACCTAAGGACGACACACACATGCATGCCCGAGGCAGGATTCGAACCTGCGACCGTAGCGGTCGCGCGGTTCCAGACTGAAGCGCTCGGCCACTCCGGCCTGCGCTCTTTAAACAACATCTACAGAGGTTGAGGTAATTTCAGGAGTTTCTCAAGGCGGTAGGAGCGTTACTGTGCACAATGTATACAAGCAATTGGATAACAAGGCAAGCTTCATAAAGCTGTTCCCATATGATTGTTGCCTACAAGAACGTAGGAATGACAGAAGATTGCAGGAAAAACGATGATTCGTGAAGGGGCTGTCAGTTGATCATGAACGTCAAAACATCTGAGCAAAAGTGCTATCATTAAACAGAAATTGTCACCCATGGAGTGATTACATGTAATCGTATGTAATTTTTATTCTGTTCAATACCGTCTTAATACTGTCTAAACCATGGTCAATTTGACAATAATTTCGTGCAACCGAGGTGGCTGTACACACATCCCGTAATTAAATTAACGCACGCTTGCTTTACCTCAGCCAATTAAAATATTTAAAATTTCAACTTTCGATTATATCGGCACAACTCCTTGATGCCGAGATTTTGCTTTCTGTTAATATTATAACAGGTGAGAACTGTAATAGAACGAAGCGGTCGGTGCACTCTGGAAAATGTTACATGCGAGCGGTAAGTCACCCGCTGCTTGCACCCCTCTATCTCCCTCCCTCACCCCCTAGATATTTGTGCGATAGGGTTGACCCCTTGTGTCCGGCCAGCACGCTTCCATTGTTCCCGGAGCAGGCGCCAGGCAGCCACGTACGCGTGCTTGAGTGCATACCCAGCGCCTGAAACTGCAAATGGTTCAAATGGCTCTGAGCACTATGGGACTTAACATCTATGGTCATCAGTCCCCTAGACGTTAGAACTACTTAAACCTAACTAACCTAAGGACATCACACAACACCCAGTCATCACGAGGCAGATAAAATCCCTGACCCCGCCGGGAATCGAACCCGGAAACCCGGGCGTGGGAAGCGAGAACGCTACCGCACGACCACGAGCTGCGGACGCCTGAAACTGCAGCCCAGTTCTGTGGCACACACGCTCACAGCGTCGCTCCTGGACCAACTGTAGCTGCAGCAATCTTTGCATAGTGAAGTTACCAACCCGATATCACACACTCTGGTGCACGTAAACTACAAATATTCGCATACAGATATGTCTAACTCAAATAAACGACATCAATGTGTAAGGTGGAAACTGAATATTCTCATGGAGCAGCGGAAGAGGGTACAAAATGACATAGATCCTCGTCAACCTACGGGAAACAAGACCATGAAAACCTACAATCAAAAATAATTTCATTTCATTTGTTGATGTTGTAAGAAACGTTGTTCTTTTTTTCCGGCCGGCCGGTGTGGCCGAACGGTTCTGGGCGCTTCAGTCTGGAACCGCGCGACTGCTACGGTCGCAGGTTCGATTCCTGCCACGGACATGGATGTGTGTGATGTCTTTAGGTTAGTTAGGTTTAAGTAGTTCTAAGTTTTGGAGACTGATGACCTCAGATGGTAAGTCCCATAGTGGTCAGAGCCATTTGAACCATTATTTTTCTTCTTTTACTTTTGAATCACACTCATTGTTCTGGAGCACGCATTTTGCCCCTGCCTGTGTGTATTTCACGCTCACGGATTCGCTCGCGTACGCCCATCGTCGCATATACTTCAGAGAGACGCGCGGGATTAGCCGAGCGGTTTGGGGCGCTGCAGTCATGGACTGTGCGGCTGGTCCCGGCGTAGGTTCGAGTCCTCCCTCGGGCATGGGTGTGTGTGTTTGTCCATAGGATAATTTAGGTTAAGTAGTGTGTAAGCTTAGGGACTGATGACCTTAGCAGTTAAGTCCCATAAGATTTCACACATATACTTCAGAGAAACACACGCACACACACACACACATATATATATATATATATATATATATATATATATATATATATATATATATATATATATATATATAAGCGCCCAGTCCCAAAATTATTCGTATTGAGTTGGGTACCCATACGGTAACTAGTTCTCCGTCTACTCTGTGTCAAGTAGGGGAATTATAATTACAAACATCCTGTAGATACGCTGAAACACCATCCCATAGACACTGTAATCTAGATGTTGCGTTCAATATAGCCAATGGAGGCAGCCACTATAATCTTACAACGAAAAACTTAATTCCACCCTTTATGTCTGCCGTGACGTCTTCAGCAAAGGGATGTGATGTCGCAGTATTCCTCCCTTCCTTCGATTCCCTCTTTCACCGCTCCAAAAGCTGCCTTCTAAGTTGCTGTGAGGGGAGAGCTGTTTTTCTGAGTCATCAGTATTCTGACTGGATTGATGCGGCCCGCCAAGAATTCGTCTCCTGTGCCAACCTGTTCATCTCGGTGTAGCACTTGCAGCCTACGTATTCCTGACTTAGTCTCCCTCTAAAGTTTTTACTCTCTACAGCTCCCTCTAGTACCATGGAATTTATGATGTGCCAAGAGATATCGTCCCATCCTGTCCCTTCTTCTTGTCAGTGTTTTCCATATATTCCTATCCTCACCGATTCTCTCGAAAACCTGCTACTCTTTACCTTACCTCTCCACCTAATTTTAACATTCTCTGTACACCACATCTCAAATGTTTCGATTCTCTTCTTTTCTGGTATTCCCACAGGCCATGTGTCACGACCATACAATGCTGGTCTCCAAACACACATTCTCAGAAATTTCTTCCTCAAATAAAAGCCAATGTTTGTTGCTAGTAGACTTCTCTTGGGCAGGAATGCACTTTTTTGGCAGTGCTAGTCTCCTTCTTGGGTACTCCTTGCTCCATCTATCATGGGTTATTTCCCTGTTTAGGTGCCGCGTGGGGTAGTCGCGCGGTCTCAGGTGCCCAAACCCCCCCATCCCCTCCCGTCGGAGGTTCGAGTCCTCCCTCGGGCATTGGTGTGTGTGTGTGCTTAGCTAAGTTAGATTAAGTAGTGTGTAAGCCTAGGGACCGAAGACCTCGGCAGTTTGGTCCCATAGGAGCTTACCACAAATTTCCAAACTTCCTGCTTAGGTAGCAGAATTCCTTAACTTCATCTACTTCGTGATCACCATTCATGATCCTGAGTTTCTCGCTATTCTGATTTCTGCTACTTCTCATTACATTCGTCTCTCCTTGATTTACTTTCTATCTGTATTCTGTACTGAGTATTCATCCAATTCAGCAAATGCTGAAATTCTTCTTCACTTTCACTGAGAGAATCTTATCTTTGATATCCTGTTACCCTGAATATTAATTCCATTCTTGAACTGTTCTTTTATTTCCGTCATTGTTTCTCTGATGTACAGACTGAACAGGAGATGCAGAAGACTACATTCCTGTCTTACACCCATTTTAATCCGAACACTTCGATCTTGGTCTTCCATTCCTGTTTGCTTGTTACCACTTGGCACCTGTACGTACTGTACACTGAAGTGCCAAAGAAACTGGTATAGTCATGGGTATTCAAATGCAGAGATGTAAACAGGTAGAGTAAGGCACTGCGCTCGGCAACGGCTGTATAAGGTATCAAGCGATTGGCGTAGTTGTTAGATGGGTTATCGCTGCTACAAACGCAGGTTATCAAGATGTGAGATTGAACTTGTTGCTATAGTTGCCGCACGATCGATGGGACACAGCTTCTCCAAGTCAGCGATGAGGTGGGGATTTTCCGGTATGACCATTTCACGAGTGTACCGTGAATATCTGGAATCCGGTAAAACATCAAACCTCCGGTATCGCTGCAGCCGTAAAACGATCCTGCAAGAACGGGACCAACGACGGCTGAAGAGAATCGTTCAACGTGGCTGAGGTGCAACCCTTACGCAAATTGATGCTGATTTCAATGCTGAGCCATCTACAAGTGTCAGCGTGCGAACCATTCAACGAAATATCATCGATATGGGCTTTCGGTGCTGGCGTCACCTTTCGCCTGGGCCCGTCAGCAGCCACATTGGACTGCTGATGACTGGAAACATGTTGCCTGGTCGGAAGAGTCTCGTTTCAAATTATATCGAACGGATGGACGTATACAGGTATGGAGACAACCTCATAAATCCACGGACCCTGCATGGTAGCAGAGGCTGTTCAAGCTGGTGGAGGCTCTGTAATGGTGTGGGGCGTTTGCAGTTGGAGTGATATGGGACCACTGACAGGCCTAGATATGACTCTGACAAGTGACACGTACGTAAGCATCCTGTCTGATCACCTGCATCCATTCATGTCCATTGGGCATTCCGACTGACTTCGGCAACTGCAGCAGCACAATGCAAGCCTCTTAGGAGCTTAAACACTTCCGATGGCCAGGAAATTCCCCAGACACGAACATTATTGAGCATATGTGGTATGCCTTTCAATCCGCTTTTCACAAGGGATCTTCATCCCCTCCTTCTTCTACGGATATATAGACAGCCCTGCAGGATTCATGATGTTTCCCTCCAGCACTACTTCAGACATTCTTCGTTGATCCATTGTGGACCGTGGGACAACGGCTGGCATGTATTTCTTGATGCAATAATTTATCAACAGCCGTATGTATTGTAGATATTTAAAAAATGGTTCAAATGGCTCTGACCACTATGGGATTTAACATCTGTGGTCTTCAGTCCCCTAGATCTTAGAACTACTTAAACCTAACTAACCTAAGGACATCACACACATCCATGCCCGAGGCAGGATTCGAACCTGCGACCGTAGGAGTCGCGCGGCTCCGGACTGCGCGCCTAGAACCGCTAGACAACCGCGGCCGGCGCAGATATTTATTTTATGAACTTATGTGCTACCAGTTTCGGCATTACATTGGCGCCATCTTCAGGCCCCACACGTCATAGTCGTAAAATCGCTGTACGCGGAAGAAGCCATGTAACTGGATCGTTGAATCAACAGATTGAGCCTTGTCTTTGCCGCCTGGCCACCAAGAGCTCTTACATAACGATTTGATTCACGGATCCAGTTATATGGCTCTTTCCCAAGTATAGCGATTTTACAACCATGACCTGTGAGGCCTGAAGATGTCATCAATGTAATGCCGAAACTGGTAGCACATAAGTTCATAAAATAAATATCTACAATACATACGGCTGTCGGCAAATTATTGTATCAAGAAAAACTTCAGACATTAGTCGAGTCCACACCACGTGGTGCTGCGGCATTTCTGCGTGATCCCGGAGACCCTATACGATTTCAGGCAGCTGTACCAGTTTCTTTGGCACTTCACTGAATATTACTCGTCTTTACCTATAGCTACCCCTATACTTTTTATAATTTCGAAAATCTTGCACCCCACGCGCAGTCGAACCCTTCGTTCAGATCTACAAATCTTACGAACGTGTATTGAGTTTTCTGTAGTCTTTCTTCCATTATGAACGACAGGGTCATAATTGTGTGCGGGACCGGGACTCGAACTCGGGACCTTTGCCTTTCGTGGGGAAGTGCTCTACCAACTGTGCTACCCAAGCACGACTCACGCCCCGTCGTCACAGCTTTAATTCCGGCAGTACCTCGTCTCCTAATCTGCCAGGAAGCTGTAGAGCTGTAGAGTGAAAATTTCATTCTAAGGTCATAATAGCCTCCCTGGTGCCTTTACCTTACTCTAACAGCTTTTAAATGTTCTCTGGTTGTGCGGGATGTGTGTAGATACGTACCGAATGGAATTTGCCTGCGTGGAGACAAACCTCCGTCTCCAAAATCGGACGGATGGCAGAATTGCCGTTGTCGTTGCGGGACAAGATATTCCGGCGCGGAGGAGCATCTGAGGGCGAGGTCGTGTATCGCCCCTTTTGTAATCACTCGCCACTCAATAGGGTGCGGAGCGTTTGGAGGAGCGACGCGCGCGGCGCCGGAGGCAGCGCGACCCACTCGGGGCCCCTCCTCTGGAGTGGAGGACCCTCGGCGGGCCGTTGTCTCCGCGGCTCGGCTGATAAAAGGCACCGCGCCGCGCCGCGCCGCCGTCTGTTGAACTG
The DNA here is from genome assembly GCF_021461395.2 of Schistocerca americana. Taxonomy (NCBI): domain Eukaryota; kingdom Metazoa; phylum Arthropoda; class Insecta; order Orthoptera; family Acrididae; genus Schistocerca; species Schistocerca americana. The sequence continues at coordinate 174,533,027 of NC_060122.1, read as the reverse complement.
TTGCGCCCTGCCCTTCTTAGCATTCCGGCCGCTACCTGCTGTCAACATCGGCTGCCGGACTCCAAACAACCGGAGCTGGCCACTGTACGGAAAGAGGCAGTGCGCTGTAACTAACAAACGGTGGTCGATTACCGCATCCTCACCAGTGTTTAGATGCAATGTGCCCTTGAAACCTATCCGTTAATTCGTCCAATAATTAAAGCAATAACATGACTCACGGTGTTGGACAGCTAGGAGGCCTACTACAAAACTGCAACACAGTAAATTCATTGGAACCTTCATAGGATCACTTTCTTGTCCGTCTGTCTCTCTGCCTGTCCAGTTGTTCAGGCGCCTTTTTCTCAAGAATGGGTAGACGTATTGTTGTGTATATAGTTCCGCGTAGTCAGCGCGTACACAACTTTCCCACTAGAGCGCGCCCCGCTAAGCACAACAGCGCAGGCGCAGCGCTCGTCCGTCTCTGCACTACGAGATGGCGCTGCCTTAGAGACGGACCAAATTCTGCTTCCGCCGATCCACATATTAATATGTAACGCAGCCAATGAGACTGCTGCTAACGTAGAACCTTTTCTCCTCGCGGATCACACTAGATCAGTGATACCTGAATGCGCGAGGTATTATAATGAGTGTACAGACCTCCGATTAGTCAGTCTGCATTTGTCTGCACCAGTCAGTACCAGTCTGCATTTGTCTGCACCAGTCTGTACAAGTCTGCATTAGTCTGTACCAGTCTACAGTCAAGTTTCAGTCTGCACCTAATAAGATTGTCATATTCCTGTACATAGCCATGAAGAGAAATGTATAGACACTTTGTCAAATATCAGAGATATGTGAGAATAAGATTAATGTACCAAGACCAAAGGAACTTCAGATTGTAAATTGTAAACAGCAACCAGAATCAAGTTACGTAATGTCTATGGTTTTTATTATTTTAATAAATGTGTGTGAAAATTAATCAAGTTTTGTTTAAAGTGGGTCACCGTCAATCTGCTACTCTAAGCATGCATGTGGTATTTCTATCGTCTGACCTAACGGTAGAAGATAAACACGCCACGATAAGACCTAGAGACATATTGCTGACACTCGCTTACTTCATTAGAGCGACAAGTCAAATAATCTGATGGTGTGTGTACCGAAGGTCTTACAGTACGCACACCACACACATCATTACCATTTGAATGTGGATTTGACCAAAATGCTCAGCACGAATACCATTCTCTTGACTTTCGTTGACATTTATGTTACATATAAAGACCTATGGTCCTTTTGTGGAGTAAAGAAAATTAAGCTTCTCTGTCAGTCCTACCCAAATACGCCACTATTTACACTGAAAAGCCAAAAAAATTGGTGCCCCAGCCTAATATTGTGTAGGGCCCCCACGAGCATGCAGATGTGCCGCAGCACCACATGGCACCGGTGAAGTGAAATGTGAAGTGGGCATCGTTGGCCAGGAGGCCCCATCCGGGGAAGTTCGGCCGCGAAGTGCAAGTCTTATTTCAGTCGACATCACATGAGGATGAAATGATGATAAGGACAACACAACACCCAGTCCCCGAGCAAAATCTTCAACCCAGCAGGGAATCGAATCCGGGGTCACTTGCGTGGGAGGCGTGCACTTTACCATTCAGTTCAGAAGGCGGACTTCTTACGGTGTTTCTCTCTTCTATATTTTAGCATTACTCATTATTCTGTTATTCTAATTATCTCTGTTCTCCAGTTTCATGATGCAGTATTTCGCAGGCACCCATTTTAGCTGCCCTGTGGGAGTGCAGTTCGTTAAGAGTCCTTACTACTCGCGGGAAGTAGCTACGCCAGTGTTCCGTGATGCTCGTTTCTGAGAACCAGCGGTATTTTTGATTAGCAAGTGGGACCGCTCTACTAAAAGAAATTGTCTGTGGAACTGGACATCATCTCATCACGGCTGCTCTATCCTGCATCCAAACTTCCAACTTCTGCAGCAACATGGTGTCGCTCCTTTCGACGGCCAATCGAAAGGCCATCGGCAGGCTATTGTTTCCACGACACCTCCCTGCTCGGCCACTCCTGGGCTGGCTTCGCTCGGTACTTGCGCCCACGAACAGCTGTCGGCTGGGGCCGGGGCCGGCCGTAATGCGAACGCGGGCGCAAACTTTGGCGAACAGCTCCGGCTGGCTAGGTGGCCCGATCCCTGGGGCGACACTTGCGGACGTGCCCCCGTATCGCAGGCAGCGCCACCTCCACCTCTCGGGCGCGAACCTCGGCTGCAAATTCACTTTCCCAAGTTAGGCTGTCGGTGAAGGGATACGAGCGCCGAATGTAATTATGCTTTTTTTTTTACTTTCGCGGAGCGCCCGCGGAGATAAGTCACGGGTGCGGCTGGGCAGGATGAAATAGCCGATTAGCGATGGAGAAGGGGCGCCCGCACGTCTATTGCGGCCCCAAGTTTCTGCTGAGTTTACGCTGCCTGACACATGCCAGCGAGCAGGCTATCGCGCTCCGCAACGTCTAATAGCTGAGCGGCGGGTCTCTACGTGGAAAGCACCCCTACGACGTTTCCTTTGGGATCGAACTCAGAAGCGAGACGAAGGGCACCACTCGCGACAGATCTGGAACACCGCTCCGTCTAATAGTTCTCCTTTCCGTTCTCCCCAGTACAGCGACGAAGTTACCGTCCGTGACAGGTCAGACAAGTACAGTCACTGAAACTCAGACGTCATAAGCCATATGCCACCAGTACTCGACAAATGAATATTTCATTCCACGAACAGCAATCTTAAGAAACTCCTCTCCCTCCATCTCTCTCTCTCTCTCTCTCTGTCTCTGTCGATCAGTGTTATGCACTGAACAGCGGTGTCAATATACATACGAAGAAGTTTATCAAACAGTCAAAAAAAATTTTCTAGGTTTGTGACTGCATTCTCAATACGTGAAACTACCGACATTTCGGTCACTGTTGCAAGAGACCTTCTTCAGGGTGTTTTTGATTACTGCTGGATCGGAAATCTTCGTTTCTTACATACCTCCAGATGTGGCTATTATCTAATTCTGATAGGCTGTGAAGGATGAAGGGGAAGGACGACAGCTCACGTGAAACAATACACACAGGCGCGCGGGAAACCGCAGCGGCCGCAGGAAGATAACGCCACGTCCCAACTGCCGCCTGGTTGTCCATTCGCCGATTCCCGGCACCGACAAGCAATTACTCAAACACCAATCAAAACGTCGGGTTTCCACTGACGAAAAGAAATAATGAAAACACCAATAAAGAACTTCTAACACCACTCCCCTTCGTCATTAACAGGCCGTCAGAAGTGGAAAATAGCCACGTCTGCAGGTGTATAAGTTTTCTCATTCAACAGCAAACAAGAACACCCTGAAGAAGTCACTTGCTACAGTGACCGAGACTTCGGTAGTTTTAAATATGGACAATGCGATCTCATACCCAGAAAATTTTTATTGATTATGAGAATAGCAGCGGAAGCCTACGTTTATATTTATAGTTAAATTTAGTAAAGTTCTTCTGCGCCGCGCAATATCGATAGTACGATCGCTCGAGATTTGTAAATATTTCCTTGCATGCACAACGGTTCCTTTCTTTGTAAAAGACATCTTAGTCGCCTTTGACGGTAAATTTTATTTATTTGTATGATTTCGATTTACGCCATAAGTCCAAATTAAGTGGCATAACTGTTCTTTTATACTACAATGACGACGAATTGTACACATGTCAGAAGACTGTTGGATTCTTACATGTGATACAGCACAGTTATACCACCTGATCGTGAGCATAGGCCGAAACTGGCACAGTGCATATCGATAACTTTCATAATCAGAATTTTACATGACTGTGAACCCGAACCATGAGGAGTAAAACAGATCTCATCACCTTTCACCAGTTACGGAAATTTCTATTAAAGTGAATATTACACTAATAGAACCAAGTAATATAAGTTGAGCTACCGTAAGTTTAGCGTAGACTGCAAAGTAACTACGAACACTGTCAATAAAATTCTTCATGATATGTGATTGCATTGTCAGCTCATAGAATTCTTCGACATTTCGGCCCCTGAGGCAAATAGCTTTCCTCAGATTGTTTTGTTTGAGTAAGTTTCGAGTAAGCAAGACACCGTGAGGAAGACCATTTGCAACAGTGGCCGAAGCGTCGGAGAATTTTATGTACTGATAATGCAGTCACGTACCGTACTATGAAGAACTTCATTGACACTGACAAGGGTCGCGAAAGACTACACTTATTTTTAATTATCTTCATCTACAATAAGAATAACATGTAGATCAATGGAAAATTGAGACATTACCAGACAGTGGTCCGTCCTGAACCCTTATACGCAGCAGAAACTCTTGACACAACAGGATAACTGAGAGATTAGAACTGGTGGAATGAAAGATACTCAGGAGGATACTGGGATCTTGAAGAACAGAAGAGAGACAGTTTAGACGACGAGCGAACCTAGTTTAGACGACGAGCGAACCTAGAACTGTATACAGTGATATAGAGAACTCGGACATCATCAGGAAAAGAAGGGTCTTATCCTATGAACATACCTTTAAATGGGATAGGGAAGGTAAATACAGAACATAATACAGTGTAGGTGAATAAGAGAACCAAACTACACTGCATCTAAGAGGTATAATTGGATCTATAAGAAATGGGAATACAGAAACGAGATATATACAAAAGAGTGATTTTTAAATAAAAAATTCAGGTTTGCAGAAGTTTCAAGGACAGAACTCGACCAGGAACAAAATCGTCATGGACAGATGAGCGAAGACGGCTGCGAAGTATGAGTACCGAATATTGGACAAAAAGAGAAAGCAGAAGAAACGAAGCTGGCGTAAATTAACTTTGTCCTCAGATGGCCAAGCACGAAAAGAAAAAGAACTAAGTACATTATGCTGCACTGCTTGTGTCTCAGTGAAGCATAAGATGACATCTAGTACCTAAGCGATTTATCAGATTACTCTATCGGATTGTTCCCTGACGATACTTTTGTCTACGGTAAAGTATCGTTGTTGAATCTGTAGAAAATATTCATTTTGTGTAATGAATATACTGGATATGCATAAATGCAAGATGTGATGCCAGTAGCAAAGAGGTAGAAGCCGTCAGTACCCGATTACAAGATCAGTGATGAACATTTTGAAGACTTCATGGCGTATAAGTATTCAGAGCTATTACTAACAAGCGATGTATTATTGCATAAAACAAACAAATCAGCAACAGGAAAAAGGTCGAGAAGAGCACATAGATTTACACAATGAATTTGTCTACCTCGCCAACTTCTTTAAACATTACCTTTTGTAGTGAAGAAAGATTTCCGGAACGGCTGTTGAAAATTGCAGCTTACCAGGCAAGGAGATCGCATACATGATGTAACTCCATTACTTCTGCTGTTTCAGCATTTGACGTCCTTATGAGGTAGGTATAACAGTAGACACAGAAAGTATTCATACTTGTTCTGTGTAGGCGTATTCCGAGGATAGCAAGGGCAGATAAACTGATTGTGTGACAGTTCTCGCACTTAACAACTCATGCATCCAAGCTGCTGACAAGAACAATATAAAGAACAATGGAAAAGAAATCTGCGACTCAGTTAGATGACACTGAGTTTTGCTTTACGAAAGGCAGTGGAACCAGAGAGGCAGTTCTCAAGTTCCACTTGATATTGAAAGCAAGCCAAAGAAAAATCAAGACACGCTCATAGGATTTGTTGACGTAGAAAAAGCGTTCCACAACTCAAAATACTGCAAGCTGTTCGAAACCCTAAGAAAAATGGGAGTAAGCTGCAAGAAAAGACAGGTAACCAAGAGAGTTTAATAAGACTGGAAGACCGAGTGCTCGGATTAAAAATGGTGCAAGACAGAGATTTCGCACATACTGTTCAATGTACAGATTAAAGAAGCGATGACAGATATAAAAGAAAGGTTCGAGAGTAGGTTTAAATTCAGGTTGAAAGTTAAAAGAATTACAGGATCTGTTGAATGGAATGAACACTCTAATGAGTACAGAATATGAATTGCGAATAAATGGGAAAAGACCCATGCCTTGCGGATCCATGTTAGCTAAGTTTAGAGAACCTTTATTTGAGAAAACGGGCGGGAGAGCTGTGTGCTTAATTCATGCCTCTCCATACCGCATCCGTGTGGGAAGCGGAGGATGACACGACGGTTGGTAGACATCATTTGGACCTTCACGGTCTGGCGAGAACCACATATTTGAGAAAGATTGCGTGACCATTCTGTTGGCGGCATCAGGTATCTCGTGTAGCTATTGTAAGGAAAACATCAGTAAGCACCGCATTTTTCTACTTCAGTGTGTTCCAATTTTAAACGTTAATAGTTTATATCAGCTGATCTGAATGAACATCTTGCATCTCAAATCCGCAGAAGAAGAAAAAAAAAAAAAAAAAGGAATTGTCTGTACCCCCGCTCTAAACGCGATCGCTTCCCCCCTGCCGCCTGCGTACGGCAAATAGCCCTGCGCTCTGGTGTGTGTCCAGGCTGCGTGGAGCAGGTGTTGCAACAGCGTGGGAGAGCCGCACCAGCTGACGCCGTATGAAGCCAAGCGGCGCGTGGCGTGCCATGCCGTGCCCCGCCGTGGCCCGTTGTCGCCGCAGCTGTCGCCTATCGGGCAGCGTGGGTTGCGTTGGCAGCACTGGCGGGGACCTCCGGAGCCGGCCATCGCTCCCTCCTATCGGGAGAAAGTGATGAAGCGCATAAGTGACACCGTCACAAGTCGCTGTGCTTCTAAGCGTCCTGCAAGGAAAGGCCCTTCAGCTCGAACTTCAGGGAGGTCATGTTCGTCTGACAAGTTGGGTCTATCGCTCTGAAGTTCGTCCACTGCAGGCGAGTAACAACCCACAAACCTCCAGTCACTTGCTAAGCGTCTGAACTGCTTCATTAGATGGTGGGTTGTGCTTTGTACAAAAACTGAAGGAAGCATCACGAGGCAAAAGCTAGTAAACGCGGCCGTCTAAAGAATCAGACGTAGAATTTTGTGCACCCCCTTGATGGAAAAGAGAGGAACAGCCCAAAATTTTTCGACTAGTACAGGTTACCCATGGAAGCTTTTCGAGACATCCCTCAGGTTCGTATCGAGAATACAAACCACTAGACCCGTGAGCTGAACCTTTTATGTGGGCCGCTGTCGTCATCAGTCCCCTAGAACTTAGAACTACTTAAACGTAACTAACCTAAGGACACCACACACATCCATGCCCGAGGCAGGATTCGAACCTGCGACCGTAGCGGTCACGCGGTTCCAGGCTGTAGCGCCTAGAACCGCACGGCCACTCCGGCCGGCCACGTACGAAGATTCCTTCTCTTTATCTACCACACTGTCCCAAATTTTGATGTTCAATTTTCTGCTACTCTACACCAGTTGATCTTTCTTCGGTTCATCTCAATCGTTGTACAGCTTAAATTTCACTATGTTGTAAATAGAGGTTCTCAATATAGAATAAAGGTGGAAACTTCTTTGTACCTCCCATCTCGCAGCGTAAAATTATCTTCCATTCATAACAAAAACATGATGCCAACGCCGCCGTCTCCACCTTGGCCCCGGCGTCCTGCGGACCTAAATTTACACCGCCGCACGCAGAGACTGTGACCGGATCATGAAAGAACCGTAAAACGAAGCAGCAGAGTCGAATCGGGCGCGCCAACTCTTTAAAAAGTTAGCGGGGGCGTCGCAGGCGGCAGCGGTGGCGCTGAAGTTTGCCTTTTGAATTTGTTGATTCTGCGCGGGTGCGTGGAGGTGGGGCCTCCTTGGAAGCTCTCAGCAGCGCCTCCAACTTGGACGTCGGTGTCGCCGTCCGCGGCTGATACGCAAATGCGTCGCCTTGCAAGTGACAGGATTAGTGCTCCCGATACTGGCTGTAGCCACCACGGAAACGGCAATCTAAGGAATATATGGGAATTACACACGGAGCGCAAAATAAAACTGCCCTGGAAAACAATTTCATGCGCCAGAAGACGGGCAGCCCAACTTACATCATCCCCACCTGGGGCAGATGAGTTGACTTGTCTATGTTAAGGTGCATGAGATATCTTCCGACGTACTTTTGTCAGGGCTACACTTTTTTTTCCTCCAAACTTCGACACATCACGAAATGGAAACCACAGTGAAAATAAAACATATTTCATTTAATATATTTACACTACTGGCCAATAAAATTGACACACCACGAAGATGGCGTGCTACAGACGCGAAATTTAAACGACAGGAAGAAGATGTTGTGATATGCAAATGATTAGCTTTTCAGAGAATTCACACAAGGTTGGCGCCGGTGGCAACACCTACAACGTGCTGACATGAGGAACGTTTCCAACCGATTTCACAAACATAAACAGCAGTCGACTGGCGTTGCCTGCCGAGAAGGTCGTTGTGATGCCTCGTGTAAGGAGGAGAAATGCGTACCATCACGTTTTCGACTTTGATAAAGGTCGGGTTGTAGCCTACGGCGATCGCGGTTTATCGTATAGCGACATTGCTGCTCGCCTTGGTCAAGACCCAATGACTGTTAGCAGAATATGGAATCGGTGGGTTCAGGAGGGTACACGGAACGCCATGCTGGATCCCAATGGCCTCGTATCACTAGCTGTCGAGATGACAGGCAACTTATCTGCATGGCTGTAAGGAATCGTGAGGCCACGTCTCGATCCCTGAGTCAACAGATGGGGACGTTAACAAGACAACAACCATCTGCACGAACAGTTCGACGACGTTTGCAGCAGCATGGACTATCAGCTCGGAGACCATGGCTGCGGTTACCCTTGATGCTGCATCACAGACAGGAGAGCCTGCGATGGTATACTCAACGACGAACCTGGATACACAAATGGCAAAACTTCATTTTTTCGGATGAATCTAGGTTCTGTTTACAGCATCATGTTGGCACATCCGTGTTTGGCGACATCGCGATGAACGCACATTGGAAGCGTGTATTCGTAATCGCCATACTGGTATATCACCCGGCGTGATGGTATGGGGTGCCATTGGTTACACTTCTCGGTCACCTCTTGTTTGCATTGACGGCACTTTGAACAGTGGACGTTACATTTCAGATGTGTTACAACCCGTGGCTCTACCCTTCATTCGATCCCTGCGAAACCCTACATTTCAGCAGGATAATGCACGACCGCGTGTTTCAGGTCCTGCACGGGCTTTTCTGGATACAGAAAATGTTCGACTGCTGCCCTGGCCAGCACATTCTCCAGATCTCTCACCAACTGAAAGCGTCTGGTCAATGGTGGCCGAGCAACCGGCTCGTCACAATACGCCAGTCACTACTCTTGATGAACTGTGGTATCGTGTTGAAGCTGGATGGGCAGCTGTACCTGTACAATCCATCCAAGCTCTGTTTGACTCAATGCCAAGGCGTATCAAGGCCGTTATTATGGCCGGACGTGGTTCTTCTGGGTACTTTCTCAGGATCTATGCACCGAAATTGCGTGAAAATGTTATCGCATGTCAGTTCTAGTAATATATATTTGTCTAATGAATACCCGTTTATCATCCGCATTTCTTCTTGGTGTAGCAATTTTAGTGGCCAGTATTGTAGATACACATTCTCGCTACTTCTAGATCTACATATACATTGGTAATCCACGATATGGTGCATGGCGGAGGGCACCTTGTACCACTACTAGTCATTCCTTTCCTGTTCCACCCACAAACAGAGCGTGTACAACTGGAAAGGAATTGGTTAGTAGTGGTGCAATATGGCCACCACCATGCACCATAAAGTGGACTGCAAGTGTATATTAGATGTGGAAGTATGTATAATGTGTATCTAACTACATAAAATGGAATAGCTTTTATTTTCACTGTGGTTTTCATTTCCTGATCTGTCGGAGCTTGGGCACAAAATAATAGAGTGAGGCAAAATGACCATCTGTATGCCTCCGTATGAGACCCAATATCTCGTATCTTATCTTCGTGGTCTTTACGCGAAATGTACGTTGATGGCAGTATGAGTTTTGCAGCTGGTTTCAAATGCTGATTCTCTAAATTTTCTCAGTGCTGTTCCTCGATAAGAATGTCGCCTGCCTCCATGGACTCCTGTTTGAGCTCCGGAAGCATTTCCGTGACACTCTCGTGTAGATCGAACCTACCTGTAACAAATCTCGCAGCTCGCCTCTTTATTGTTTCGAAGTCTTCCTATGTATTCCGATCTGGTGGAGTCCTAGACACTCGAGAAGTGCTCAAAAAAAGCGTCACAATAGGGTTCTATAATCGCAGCTCTTAACAGATGAACCACGCTTTCTTAAAATTCTCCCAGTAAACAGAAGTGGACGATTCCCCATCCCTAGTACAATCCTCACACGCTCGTTCCATTTCAAATCGCCTTGCAACGTTACGCCCACTACTAATGTCGTAATTGAAAGTTATGGGAATGTTTTTCCTACTCATTTACAATAACTTACATGTTTCTGCATTTAGAGCCAGGTGCCATTTATTACACCAACTAGATATTTTGTCGTAGTCATGTTGCATCCTCCTATAGTGAGTCAATGACGACATATTTCATTACACATCAAGAGTATCAGAAAACGATCGCAGACTGCTGCTCACACTGTCCCTCAGACCATTTATGTACGAGAGTGACAAGGGTTCCAGACACAATTCCGTGGGCACTCCTGACGATACCCTTGTGTCTGATGAATACGCTCCGACAACGACAACATACTGTGTTCTGTTACTTCTTGGAGCCACACACGTACCTATTCCGTTTGTTCATACCTTCGTTAACAATCTACAGAGCAGTACTTGTCAAACGCATTTTCAGAAATCCAGGTGTACCGAATCTACCTGTTACCCTTCACCCATGATTCGCACGATATCTGAGGAAAGAGCAAGCTGTGTTTGGCAGGAGCGATGGTTTCTAAAACATAGTCGTTGCCCCGACTTAGACATTTGTCGTAACTTCGCACGAACATTGCAATACCCTCGACATAGTGGCAGCCGCCTGTCCTGAAACACGAGTTCGCCACGCTGGTCTGCAGCTCTCTGCCAAAATCCTGTCCTCATTAGCAGCTCTTCCAGAAAACAAAGAGATGAACATCGGGAGCAGATTCCGGGCTGTGTGGTTGGTGATTAAACACTCCGCATCGAAACACTGCACGAGCTTCTTTGTTGCGTTGCAAATTGTGGTCGAGCGTTGTCATGAACAGGGACAACGTCTGATGACAACATTCCTGTTCGTTTGTTCGGAATTGTACTTCGGACATGATTTTTTCGGATCGTGTGATCCACTCGCTGAACGAGATCGCCTTTTTCCCTGACCACCTGCATCATGAACGCCAGTAGCTCCTGATATAAAGTTCCTGCTCTATTGCCGCACTTTGCTGTTATGTATGACGTTTACGTTGTGTGGTCTGCATGAAATCAGGCATAACGCTTCGGAATGAAGAAATAGCGTGACAGCACGCACTTCAGGCTTGGTGGGGTCACGGTTCTAGGCGTCCACCTCGGTAGCTGCTAGGTCAGCGCGGCGGCTTACCAGTCGAAGAGGCGCAGGTTCGATTCCCGGCCAGTTAGGAGATCTTCTCCACTCCGAGACTGGTTGTTGTTGTCCTAACGTTCGTATCATCGTAGTAGACATTTCACCGATGAGATGGCTGAATAGACACCTGCCGAAAGTCAACAGGCTAAAAAAAAAAAAAAAAAAAAAAAAAAAAAAAAAAAAATTCAGGCATTTTCACGACCTAACTGCGTGCTAGGAACTGAAAGGGGAGGAATGACAGGAAGGACGGGCTTACTGGAGACACTGTGCAACACATCTACACAAAACCTTATCGGATTTTCACTGTGGTTTTAATTTCACGACTGGTCGAGCCTTGAAATAAAGTAGCCCTCGTAATTTGGCCGCAGTGTATCGTTGCAGCTGCTAAGAGTGAACGCCTCTCACTGCAACGACGTCCTGTGTTGTGCCCTGTTCTCATCGCACACTGAAACTTCAGCATCTAGACAGGTGTGGGCACTGAGCACAGGCCGACACAGTTGGAGACCGAGGACTTGCGGTTGGAGGCGGCAATCCACGGAGGTGGTGACAGAGTCGCGAGGCGAGGTGTCGCATCGGGGCAGGCCCGGACGACGGCGGGGGTGGCAGGGGTGGCAGCGGGGGGCGGCAGCGGGGAGCTTCCGGCGGCCGTGTCTGAGTAATCAGCGGGAGTAAGGCGCCGGCCCGCTGTCTGAGCCGAGCCGAGCCGAGCCTCGCCCAGATGATCGATCTGCCGCCGCCGCCGCCGCCGCCGCCCCCGACCACCCTCGCCCCCACGCAGAACCCTCCCCCCCCCCCCTCGACTCGTGTCACGGCGCAGCCCGCGCCTCTTCCTGTTGCTGGCGCTTGTATGCAGACAAGTTAACCAACTATGTTCGGCGAGCACCGGGAGCGCCGTGCCGCTCGTGTATTCCCCACTAAGTACTGGCACAACTTGCAGGTATGAATTTGCAGGGTCCCTGGGTGGAACTACGGCGCGATAAAAGGAAAGGGACTCGACGCGTAGGCGGCGTGCGGAAGCGGGACAAAGGACACCCAATGAGGGCTAAGGGTGGTGGTGGTTCGCAGCTCTCCTGCCACTTTGCGAATCCGTTTTCGAGGACCCTCTCCTCTTGCGATCATCTCACTGATGACGCGAAACGAGTCTCTCACTGAAATTTTAGAACGGACACTGTGTTTCACTTGTTCTGTGATTAAAACGTAGTTCTAAGAAGCAATGCTTCCGAATTTCTTATGTGAAAACTCTTAACCATTTTCAAATAAAACTGTTATTTACAATTTACAACCTTATTCTACATCTGAAACTTCCTGGCAGATTAAAACTGTGTGCCTTTCGCGGGCAAGTGCTCTACCAACTGAGCTACCGAAGCACGACTCACGCTCGGTACTCACAGCTTTACTTCTGCCAGTACCTCGTCTCCTACCTTCCAAACTTTACAGAAGCTCTCCTGCGAACCTGCAGAACTAGCACTCCTGAAAGAAAGGATATTGTGGAGACATGCCTTAGCCACAGCCTGGGGGATGTTTCCAGAATGAGATTTTCACTCTGCAGCGGAGTGCGCGCTGATATGAAACTTCCTGGCAGATTAAAACTGTGTGCCCGACGGAGCCTCGAACTCGGGAGCTTTGCCTTTCGCGGGCAAGTGCTCTACCAACTGAGCTACCGAAGCACGACTCACGCTCGGTACTCACAGCTTTACTTCTGCCAGTACCTCGTCTCCTACCTTCCAAACTTTACAGAAGCTCTCCTGCGAACCTGCAGAACTAGCACTCCTGAAAGAAAGGATATTGTGGAGACATGCCTTAGCCACAGCCTGGGGGATGTTTCCAGAATGAGATTTTCACTCTGCAGCGGAGTGCGCGCTGATATGAAACTTCCTGGCAGATTAAAACTGTGTGCCCGACCGAGACTCGAACTCGGGAGCTTTGCCTTTCGCGGGCAAGTGCTCTACCAACTGAGCTACCGAAGAACGACTCACGCTCGGTACTCACAGCTTTACTTCTGCCAGTACCTCGTCTCCTACCTTCCAAACTTTACAGAAGCTCTCCTGCGAACCTGCAGAACTAGCACTCCTGAAAGAAAGGATATTGTGGAGACATGCCTTAGCCACAGCCTGGGGGATGTTTCCAGAATGAGATTTTCACTCTGCAGCGGAGTGCGCGCTGATATGAAACTTCCTGGCAGATTAAAACTGTGTGCCCGACCGAGACTCGAACTCGGGAGCTTTGCCTTTCGCGGGCAAGTGCTCTACCAACTGAGCTACCGAAGAACGACTCACGCTCGGTACTCACAGCTTTACTTCTGCCAGTACCTCGTCTCCTACCTTCCAAACTTTACAGAAGCTCTCCTGCGAACCTGCAGAACTAGCACTCCTGAAAGAAAGGATATTGTGGAGACATGCCTTAGCCACAGCCTGGGGGATGTTTCCAGAATGAGATTTTCACTCTGCAGCGGAGTGCGCGCTGATATGAAACTTCCTGGCAGATTAAAACTGTGTGCCCGACGGAGCCTCGAACTCGGGAGCTTTGCCTTTCGCGGGCAAGTGCTCTACCAACTGAGCTACCGAAGAACGACTCACGCTCGGTACTCACAGCTTTACTTCTGCCAGTACCTCGTCTCCTACCTTCCAAACTTTACAGAAGCTCTCCTGCGAACCTGCAGAACTAGCACTCCTGAAAGAAAGGATATTGTGGAGACATGCCTTAGCCACAGCCTGGGGGATGTTTCCAGAATGAGATTTTCACTCTGCAGCGGAGTGTGCGCTGATATGAAACTTCCTGGCAGATTAAAACTGTGTGCCCGACGGAGCCTCGAACTCGGGAGCTTTGCCTTTCGCGGGCAAGTGCTCTACCAACTGAGCTACCGAAGAACGACTCACGCTCGGTACTCACAGCTTTACTTCTGCCAGTACCTCGTCTCCTACCTTCCAAACTTTACAGAAGCTCTCCTGCGAACCTGCAGAACTAGCACTCCTGAAAGAAAGGATATTGTGGAGACATGGCTTAGCCACAGCCTGGGGGATGTTTCCAGAATGAGATTTTCACTCTGCAGCGGAGTGTGCGCTGATATGAAACTTCCTGGCAGATTAAAACTGTGTGCCCGACGGAGCCTCGAACTCGGGAGCTTTGCCTTTCGCGGGCAAGTGCTCTACCAACTGAGCTACCGAAGAACGACTCACGCTCGGTACTCACAGCTTTACTTCTGCCAGTACCTCGTCTCCTACCTTCCAAACTTTACAGAAGCTCTCCTGCGAACCTGCAGAACTAGCACTCCTGAAAGAAAGGATATTGTGGAGACATGGCTTAGCCACAGCCTGGGGGATGTTTCCAGAATGAGATTTTCACTCTGCAGCGGAGTGTGCGCTGATATGAAACTTCCTGGCAGATTAAAACTGTGTGCCCGACGGAGCCTCGAACTCGGGAGCTTTGCCTTTCGCGGGCAAGTGCTCTACCAACTGAGCTACCGAAGCACGACTCACGCTCGGTACTCACAGCTTTACTTCTGCCAGTACCTCGTCTCCTACCTTCCAAACTTTACAGAAGCTCTCCTGCGAACCTGCATATTCTACATCTCTTTACATATTTGCAGCAGCCCACTGCTGCTAGAGGTCTCCGAATTCTAGCGTGTAACATGGCGTTGTGTAATGTAACTATGTTGTTGCGAGCACTCGGTAATCGAGTTCCGAATTCGATGAGTTCATTCACACATGGAATACCCTCTCCAGTACCTGAATGCCAGACCACACACGAGCGCTGTGACATATGCGTCAGTCCGACGCCTTATTTCTATCGTCCTCGTCATCCTCCATAGAATCCTGATTTGGTCCCATCCGATTTTCATCTGTTTCCAAAATTTAAAGTATACCTTTACTATGATAGTGATTATGGATTCAAACAAAGGTGAGGTCATGGCTCCGTAACCAAAGTCAAATTTCTACAGTGACGTTATCAACAAACTAGTCTCTCGCTGGGAGAAATACCTTCGTCGCCATGATAATTGTGTTGAGAGATAAATATGTAGGCATGAAGAATAAAGATATGGAATGTTAATCACGTTGGTTTTATTTAAAAATCTTTAAGAGTTCTCAAATCAAAAATTCAGATGCATTACTTTCCAGCCCGCCCTCGTAAATATATTTATCCACCATGATCGCAGTTTTGGTCTATTATACCATTCTCAAATGATAGCTCACTATGATATGTGTAAATGCATATCGTTTCTTTTAAGAGCTACTGTCCTCAAATCAAAGATCTTTACGTATTCTATGTGTAGACACAGGTCTAAAAGTAGTGTCTTTAAAGCATATTTAAAATACACTATTAAAAATATCGACCCTTAGACAATGTGTCTAATAGTGCATTTTAAATACGGCAGTGTGTCATCTTAGGCACTGTATAACACGTAAAACACTCGGTAATGGCACTTTTAAGCCGAAATCATGATTGTATACGTGTAAATGTAACACTGCAAATAAACAACAGTGTAATGGCGCTACTGACTTTAAAGAAATATATTATGACTGTGGCCCCGCATTATGAAAAAGTTCCTAAAAGTAGTGGTTTCTTCGTCATTTCTAAAATAAGACAGGAGATTTCGTCATTTACAATGAAAGATTCGAAAATACTTTTTCAAACTTTGGAAACAGATCCCTGACACTAAAACAAGAAAGGAAGTCCTATGAACGTACGTTCTAAAGTCCTTAGTTAGAAATTCATAATATATATTCGAAATGCCTTCCTTTTGCTTCCACACACATAACCACTGATCAGACAGAACATTTTGATCACCTACCTAATAGCCGGTATGTGCACCTTTGACACGGATACAGCGGCGATGCGTCGTGGCGTGGAAGCAATGAAGCGTTGTTAGGTCGCTGGTGGGAGTTGGCACCACATCTGCGCACACAAGTCACCTAATTCCTATAAATTTCGGGGTGGGGGACCAAGAGCACAGACACCACTTTCAATAACATCCCAGGTGGGTTCCATTGGGTTCAGATCTGGCGACTTGAGGGGGCCAGCACATCAGCTGGAACCCGCAACTGTGTTCCTTGAACCACTCAATCACATTCAAAAATGTCTGGAAATATGATCGTCATGAGTGAGTGAACGTGGTCTGCACCTTGGCCGTCATAGTGCCCTGCACGAGGTCCATTGGACTCGTAGATGCTCACGTGAATGTTTCCCAGAGCATAATGAAGCCACAGTCAGTTTGTCTCCAGCCCGTAGTACTAGTGTAAATCAGCTGTTCCCTTGGGAGAGGACGGATTCGCACCTTCCCATCGGCATAATGATGGAAGTATCGGGATTCATCAGACCATGCACCGCTCTGCCACTGCATCAACGTCAAATGCCGATGGTCACCTGCCTATTTCAGTTGTCGTTGGCTGCGGAAGCCCATCGTTAATAGTGTTCGGTGTACTTTCTGTTCAGACACTCTTATATTGTGCCCAGCGTTAAAGCCTGACGTAAGTTCCGCCACAGTTCGTCGCCAGCCCTGTTTCTCCAGTCTGCCCAACCTACGACGTCCGACATCTGTAGTGAGGGGTGGCCTCCATAGCCCACGACGTCTGCACGTGGTTTCACCTTGGTTTCGCCACGAGTAGTAGAAGACACTCACCACAGCACTCCTCGAACACCCGACAAGTCATGCAGTTTCCGAAATTCTCGTGCTGAGCCTCTGGGCCATCACAATCTGCCCGCGGTCAAACTCAGATATGTAAATTGAAGATGGAAAGGTGATGAAAGGAAAGGAACGGAAAGGAAAAGGATCACTGCTGTCAGCTGCATCGGAACATTACGCGGAATCAGTGGCATTGAGTAATGTTTACCGGACCGAGCATGTCTGAAAGAACAGACACGGCAGTCATATAATTTGATTGGCTCAGCTGGGCAGTGGATCCAACTTCTTCACTGCGGATGCACAAATACGAGGGCTATCCACAAAGTACATTACGTTTTGGAATTAAAAATAAATAAAGTATTGGAAAATTTCTTTATTATATGCAGATGAAGGCCACACTTAAATACTACTTTTCTACATAGTTGCCATTTAAATTAAGGCACTTATCGTAGCGATGGACGAGCTTGAAAATTCCTTCGTCGTAAAATTCGGCCGCCTGCGCCTTCAACCACGTGGTTATCTTTTTTGGGACAGAAAAGGTTTGATTTTTGTGGATTTCCTGGAAAGACGCACTACAATAAACTCTCAAAGGTATTGCCAAACTCTGCACAACCTCAGAAGAGCAATACAAAACAAGCGCAGGGGAAAG
This sequence comes from Schistocerca americana, assembly GCF_021461395.2. Lineage (NCBI taxonomy): Eukaryota > Metazoa > Arthropoda > Insecta > Orthoptera > Acrididae > Schistocerca > Schistocerca americana. The sequence goes on along the minus strand of NC_060122.1, from coordinate 174,515,254 downwards.
TTGGGCTCAAAGATCTTGCTGATTCACGACAACGCCCGGGCCCACACGGCAAATGCCACTCGTGAAGTTCTCGAATCTTTTAAGTGGGAGTTGTTTCCTCATCCGCCGTACAGTCCCGACCTGGCACCGAGCGACTTCCACTTATTCCCAGCAATGAAGAAGTGGTTGGCTATGCAGCGTTTTGATGACGACGCACAGCTTCGAGAAGAGGTAACCACGTGGTTGAAGGCGCAGGCGGCCGAATTTTACGACGAAGGAATTTCCAAGCTCGTCCATCGCTACGATAAGTGCCTTAATTTAAATGGCAACTATGTAGAAAAGTAGTATTTAAGTGTGGCTTTCATCTGTATGTAATAAAAAAAATCCAATACTTTATTTATTTTTAATTCCAAAAAGGTAATGTACTTTGTGGATAGCCCTCGTACATCCCACCTCCTGTGGCGCTCGAGGGAACTGTGCATCGGCCGTGAGGCGTGCCGAGGCGGTTCACGCAGTTGTTATAACGCTGTGTCCCGGATGGCACAGTGGTTAACGCATCTGCCTAGTAAGCAGCAGGTCCCGGGTTCGAATCCCGGTCCAGTACACATTTTCACTCGTCGCCGCTGATTCCGAGTAATGTCTGGATGCAGCTGACGACAGCGATCCCATTCCTTTCCTTTCGTTTCTGCCCCTCGCTACCTTCAGTTTACATACAATGTATAAAATGTGCGGATTCTGAGTGGTGTCTGTCCTTTCGGACATGTCCGGGAGAACATACGTCAAGCATTCACGTAATCAGGCTCAGATAGACCGCACGCCCTCCCCATTCTACACAGGGTCAGCAAGCTCACTGATATTACGCGCACCGTGGTGTGTCTGACTAGCAGTCATCCCTCGCCAGGTGACGCTTTTTCCAGTAGACGGGTTTTTGTCGACAGTAGGACGGTGGTCATAACGCTGTGGCTGCTCAGTGTGTAGAGTCACCGAAGCATCGACCGTCACACCGGTTAAAGCGTCCCTTGAGAGAGTCGGAGGGTTTCTTAGGCTTCCATGACGTTAACCAGTTATTTAAGGTGTCCCCAGGGATAAAAATTCAAACTACTGCGGCCGGAAGAATGTGCATGCCTTTAAACTGGTCTTCCATTACCAATCCATTAATGAATATTTAATTTAGGAATGCAAGAAATGAAGGAGGATAAGGAGGAGGAGGAAAAGGCTGTGTATAGAAATCGTAGCTAGTTACCTGTTCGATGGGTTTTATTCAAGATAAATGATAAACACACAAACGTAAAATATGATAGATAAATGCAAACTGTATTTTATATCTACATACCGAACATTTACAGTTTTTCTTTGTAAAAGGTACCTCACATTTCTATTCAAAAATTCTCCGATGATATAGAAGGAGTTTTCAAGGAGATACCGCCTTAATCTACATATTAAAAATCCCTGATATAGACATTTTATTTTCGTGAGCACATTCTTAATCTTTCTTATAGCTGCATATTTGACCACTTATTTGCGCCAAAGTTAGATTCATTAAATGATATTCCAGATCGTTTTCCCTTTTAGTGTTGTGACTATCTCAGTTACTCTCAAAATCATATGGATTTTAACAAATTTCATAAGTGAATAAGTGTTCTGTGTGTCTGTGGTTACTATTCCCAGCTGCTCATAGAGACATCTGCAAAATTTAGGTGCGTAGACCCCACATGCAATTCTCTTTTTTGCAATGAATAGTTCGTGCCTAAGTAAGTGAATGTAAATACGCAAAACATGTTAACTGACTTCTTTATCTTCAAAGTTGGGAGTTATTGTCATGGGAAAATCAGTCTAACACGAACTGTAACAATTCCGAGACCAAGCCTTTTCAACAAGAGTATTACGTTATACCTGACATGCCGTTAACGTAAAGTTCGGTTAATAACATGAAAAGGAAAGATTTTCCGACAGATATTTACATGAATTTTGCTCTTATTTTGGTACACGCAACTTGTCCTCAGAGTTTGCAAAAGTACTTTTGAGTCAGCCTGTATAAATGACGAACACTCCTATATTATTGTATAAAAGGAATATATCAACATAGTTGACACGTTACTTAACGGAACGATGTACAGGTCGACAATAGAGGGATACAGAGGTCTGTCTACAGCAAGCAGATTCGCGTGGATTTAGGTTGCAATAGTTCCGCCGAGATGAAGAGATTCTCTAGTACTGAGAACTGCATGAAACCAGTCTACGTTGACCATAAAAACAAAAAAGGTTCAATTTCTTTTTAGGTGTCACTTTGTACAACAGCAAGTGAATGTCGTGGGTTGGTCAAGTGCTGTGTTCAGAACACATTTTTACGTTCGGCAGTTTCACGTCCTGGCGGACCTGTTTGGCGCTGTAAAAATCGTTGATTCGGAACCAGCTGAAGGTGGACGCCTTGGGGCTTCTAATGCGGTTACCAGTCGCGGGGATTAAAGAGAGTTCGAAGCGCAAATTGTGGGTCCCGCCCCGTCTCGACAGCGGCGGACGTTAGCGGGGGCGGCGTCGCCCGTGGAGCGCGTGTGTGGCCGCCGCGGGGGACGCGCCGGTACACATGGCGACTTTTATTTGCCGCGAGCTCGCCCGCCTGAATATTCATGTTACGCGAGTATTGTGTCACGAAGAAAGGCGGGCGCGTAATTTGTGATATTGTTCTGCCACGTCGCCGGAGCCGTCGCGGCCGCAGGAACAGCAACGGCAGCCGCAGCCTCCAAATTTAAACGAGGAGTACTTGTCACGGCCCCTCCCTCTCCCTTTCTTCCTGTCTCTCTCGCTCTCTGCTGTACTCTCTCTTCTGTGCTCTCCCCCCCCCCCTCCCCCATCCAACACGTTTTTTTTAATGTACGTGCGCGGGAGAGCTAGAATAGTCGCCGGTGCACACGAGATGTTCTGCAATATTTCTTGCATTATGGCTACACATATTGGAATGACTTTTTTCTTTATCTGCACCCACGTCCAAGCTCGCCGTCTCCGCAAAAGCGTTCATACACAGCACACGACAGACAGTCTGAAGCGATGGACCGTGCGATATGTGACGAGGGAAAACAAAAGTTTCCAGGTTCCTAAGTCTACGGCACTCCACGAAAAATATATCCGAAATAAAAAATGTCTCATTTCAATCGTTGCTCCCTCTTTACGAAGAACGATACGAAAAATATTCGACATTAATAATCAATATGATAGAAAATCCTATGAATAATAACACATGAAGCGCAGAAACAGAAATTTCACCCGCTAGAAAATCTGGAAAACACTAGTCCGTGGACGTTCGAATATTTTTATAGCAGTTTCAAGTAGAAAAGAAATACTGTCGAAATTTCTCTAGCCTGAACACTGTGACAACGTAAAGGGAAATAGAGGTCTAGAAAGAAAGGACCGTTCCCATTTGACACAAAAAATTACACGACGGATATGTGATGTGCTCGACAAATCATAAAAATTACAGTCAGATAAGTGCATCTGCTCTGAAGGGAGTCGCTCACAGACTGTGACCGTGCTTGAGAACTGCAAGGGCCGCTCAAGGGTACTGACAAATCTCGAAGCATACTGGTTAACACTTCCAAGTTTTATTCTAAAATACACATCATTAGTCTTGTATTTATCTTTGTATAGGTAGTGGCCACAACTAACGGACGTTTGAGGAACATTTTTATGCAACACATTGAGCTTCTAAGAAAACCTACTTTATTTACTATCAATTTCGAATTGAAACTGTCTTCAAGTAATATAAAATACTTATATGGGCGCCGATCCTGCTGAATGAAACTATGAAAAATCATTCTGTTTGATTGTTGTCAAGAGTAAAATAGCTTTATACAATGGACTATTCTAAGCATACAATCAATTTCGATGTTGAGAAGTACGATGTGTAGATCATTCTGTGTCCTAATTTGTGAGACTACTTTTAAGCACTGTATTTGATACCATCAATAAACGAATTTGCTTGTCACAACTCTTTCAACATGCGTTAATATACCACTGTCTTGGACAACAGATTTCACGTGCTCATTTCACATCCCATAGTAAAACTACCGACATGTACCTGAAATATGTAACAGGCAGACTCTAGAAGAACACATGCTGTAATCTAACCGATAATTCTCAGCATCATTTCGAATTTAGCGTCATCTCTGAAAATACACCATACTCTCTCAGCTGTCTAGCGTTTCCTTGCAACTTATACCGCGGTAAACATCTGTCTTAAAGGCGACATTTTTCCACAGGTTCTTTAATGTTATTAAGATATCACACTGGTCATGCCGAATACACACTTTTTTAAATAATTCTGCCACCGTTTGACTCCAATATTTTTTATTTTACTGTTATACGATATAGATTTCGGCCTTACACCATTTCCAAGTACAAAAACTTATTTATATGTCAAAACACATCATGCTGGTATGAAATATAAGCCTCTGTCGGATAAGCATATCCGGTCATATATGCCAGATATGTCATTAGTACAAGTGAGATCATCTTTAAAACCCCTACATATACTACATACTTTCATTTCTGGACCCTATAGCACAGCTGTTTCGGTAAACAGATATGCGCCACACTATAGAGTTTGAACAACAACAGTGTTTTTTCCCAAAAACATATTCGGAAATTCGAATTACTTAGTGGTTTGGGAATTTCTCCTAAGAGAGGCCGACGTCTCGTGGCTGAGAGTATTGCACGCAATGTGCGATGTTCAAGCAGCGCACGATCTGTCCCACGATAGCTGAACATTCCATGGTCTAAGTATTGCGAACAAAATGGTATATGTACATACTTCATATTACTCGTGGATGCCCGCATCTCGTGGTCGTGCGGTAGCGTTCTCGCTTCCCACGCCCGGGTTCCCGGGTTCGATTCCCGGCGGGGTCAGGGATTTTCTCTGCCTCGTGATGGCTGGGTGTTGTGTGCTGTCCTTAGGTTAGTTAGGTTTAAGTAGTTCTAAGTTCTAGGGGACTGATGATCATAGATGTTAAGTCCCATAGTGCTCAGAGCCATTTGAACCATTTACTTGTGGATGCAGCTGGTAGTCACATTCAGGAACGTGTGTAAACTGTAACACATACTCAGTATGCAGTTACCAAATATCACCGTCTCATGTGGAAATTAAAATGTTTCTCCTTTAATGGTTTATTCGTTATTTCTCTTCCTCCCGTCGTCCCAAGCTTTTCCACAAGGTATCTTTGCCCAGCGATCACTTGTTTTCCATGCAGGCCCTCTAAAGGAGCGGAAGTTTCGGAATAACTACCTTGTATTTCTTACTGGAGACATACATAGTGCGTCCCGGTAGTACTGCTTGCATGAAATTCCAAACTACAGAGCTATCTCGTAGCGAATTGTGAAGTTACGATCCTTGAAGTTTTAACGAAAGCATGTACAAGATCACTGCAGCAGGCGTCCTAACCGCAAACGTAACGGTACATGTCTGACACAGAAAAAGACGGTAGAGCATCGAGGTAACATCAAGTTTTTTGAGACCTTCATCGTTTGTGGTCGAGATTTCATCGAATACCGAGAGGCAGGTTGCAGGTCGCTCCTCGACTTCAGTGATCCAGCCCCCGAAGTGAAGACTGTGTGAGCGTTTCTGGCTAGTAAACTGATCATAGTCCTGGACCACCCACCGTGCTCACGGGATTGGCACCAGCCGACTTCTTGCTCTCTAAAGTGAAGGTGGCAATGAAAGGACACAATTAGCATGCAACTGAGAACGTCCAACAAAATTGTACAACAGTACTAAATGCAGTTCCAAAAAGGACTACACTTTTTAAATGATTTTAGCTATGTTTTGATTCAGGGGAAACTACGAGGGCTATCCACAAAGTACATTACGTTTTCGTTTGTGTCCGTTAGGGGCGGGGCTAACGCGGCCATCTTGGTGTCATGGCATTCCGCCGCTCAGTCGGCATCCTGCCGTGCTAGTGAGAGGTTCGTGCTGTACTCCGTTGAGTTACTGTGACAGTTTGAAATGTCAGCGTTAATTGAAAATGCCGCGAAGTGTGAAGTGCGTGCTGTAATATGGTTTCTGACTGCAAAAAACTGTACACCGATAGAAATCTATCGGCAGCTTTGTGAAGTGTATGAGGACAACATAATCACTGAAGGTGGAGTGCGTAAATGGGTCATAAAATTTAAAAATGGCCGAACTAACGTTCACGACGAAGAGCGAAGTGGAAGACCCAGCATAGTGACTGCCGAACTTGTCGAAAAAGGCGATGCCGCGGTCCGTGAAAACCGTAGTTTCACAATAACGGAACTCTCTATGAGTTTTCCACAAATTTCACGAAGTTTGTTGCACGAAATCATTACCGAAAAGCTTGGTTATCACAAGTTTTGTGCAAGATGGATACCAAAAATCTTGACAGAGATTCACAAAAATCAGCGAATGGCTGCAGCGTTAACGTTTTTGGACGCTTACGAGAAAGATGGCGACTCATTACTCGATCGCATCGTTACTGGTGACGAAACATGGGTTAAGCATGTGAACTGCGAGACAAAATTGCATTCAGTGCAGTGGGGACACACAAATTCCCCCCAAAAACCCAAGAAATGCATGCAGACAATGTCGGCAAGGAAGGTGATGGCGACTGTCTTTTGGGACAGAAAAGGTGTGATTTTTGTGGATTTCCTAGAAAGAGGCACTACAATAAACTCTCAAAGGTATTGCCAAACTCTGCACAACCTCAGAAGAGCAATACAAAACAAGCGCAGGGGAAAGTTGGGCTCAAAGATCTTGCTGATTCACGACAACGCCCGGGCCCACACGGCAAATGCCACTCGTGAAGTTCTCGAATCTTTTAAGTGGGAGTCGTTTCCTCATCCGCCGTACAGTCCCGACCTGGCACCGAGCGACTTCCACTTATTCCCAGCAATGAAGAAGTGGTTGGCTATGCAGCGTTTTGATGACGACGCACAGCTTCAAGAAGAGGTAACCACGTGGTTGAAGGCGCAGGCGGCCGAATTTTACGACGAAGGAATTTCCAAGCTCGTCCATCGCTACGATGAGCGCCTTAATTTAAATGGCAACTATGTAGAAAAGTAGTATTTAAGTGTGGCTTTCATCTGTATATAATTTAAAAAATTTCCAATACTTTAATTATTTTTAATTCCAAAACGTAATGTACTTTTTGGATAGCCCTCGTATTTTGAATAAATACATAGCCACATTCGTAGGGATCAAGAATGATTTTGTAAATCTCTATATTCTGTGTGTATTAGCGGTATTGTTACGCTGTGTCAGGGTCACCCAATACTGCATCTGTTTCTAGCGAAAATTTTATGACCTGTGTACTGTATTGTCAGTCAACAGCTCATGAAACTTGTCACAAATTTGACCAATGAAATGATCTACTTTTTCTTTCTTTTCGAGACAAACTGCTTTATTAAACTTCTGAAAAGGTTTGTAAACGAACCAGGCAAGAGGAAGAGTGTTAATGGCTGTTAAGCTGACAGGGAGTGACTGCACACTCGTAAAATGTGCGAGGGGCCTTCAGTAAGTAGACTAACACTTTTTTCCTGAAAGCAAGTTGGTTTTGTTCAGGATTCCAATACAACATATTATTCCCCAGTCTTTTAGGTACAAAACCATACTTTTCAAGATACGCACCGTTCAATGTGACGCCTTACGCCACGTTACTGGGAGAGCGTGTATGCCCATATGATACCATTTTACTACTCGACTTGCGGAGCCAGCGTCTTGCTGCATCAACGAACTCCCCACCATCCATGTACTGCTTCCCGCGAAGAGCATCACTCATTGGACACCCAGTGGGCACATACCCATGAGTACCCGAACTGGTGGACTGTGTCAGCACTACCAACATAGACTTCCAGCTAAGCAGCGAAATGTTTCATTGTGCTCCGTCGGAGACTTAAAATGAGTGTTACCGCACATTCCAAAACTGCAGGAGTCAACTGTGTGAGGCCGGCCGCCGCGCGCGAGATTGCTCGACCTTGTTGCAGTGATGAGAGACGCATCGCCCAACGGCTTACCGCGCTTTTGTTCACTTCCAGGTCTCTGTAGATATTCTGCAAGCACCTATGAATATTTGCATTGCTCTGATTTTTCACCAAAAGATACTCAATGATAGATCACAGCTAGAAACGTCATTTAGAAAGCTACATACACTGGAGAGCCAAAGAAATTGGTACACCTGCCTAATATAGTGTAGTGCCCCCGTGGGCACTCAGAAGTGCCGCATCACGACGTGGCATTGACTAATTTCTGGAGTAGTGCTGGAGGGAACTAACTCCATGAATCCTGCAGGCCTGTCCATAAATCCGTAAGAGTACCAGGGGTGGAGATCTCTTCAGAATAACAAATTGCAAGGCATCCAATATATGTTCAATAATGTTAATGTCTGGGGAGTTTGGTGGCCGGCAGTAGTGTTTAAACTCAGAAGAGTGCTCCTGGAGCGATTCTGTAGCAATTCTGAAGTGTGGGGCGTCGCATTGATCTGTTGGAATTGCCCAAGTCCGTCGAAATGCACAATGCACATTAATGGATGGAGGTTATCACATGGGATGTTTACGTAGGTGTCACCTGTGAAAGTTGTATCTAGACGTATCGAGGGTCCCGTATCACTCCAACTGAACACGCCCCATACTGTCACAGAACCTCCACCAGCTTGAACAGCCACCTGCTGACATGCAGCGCGCATGGATTTATGAGGTTGTCTCCATAACCGGTACACGTCCATCCGCTCGGTACTATTTGAAAAGAAACTCAGGCAACATGTTTCCAAAAAAATTTTCTTTTTAAATCTCAGTCTTGATCGCACCACGTATGCTACAAGAACATATGTGACCATCATCAGACGTGTAATTTAATTTAGAAATTAATTGAAACCTTACAAGATTGACAATAAAATATGACAAAATGCTTATAAGGATAAAATAGAATAAGACTTGTTATACCCATGGCATCCTTCGAAGACGGTAGGTGGAGCACTCTTCTAAGCTGCTGCGATGTCAACTGGTGTCAGCAAGTGACGGGAATACGCTAAATGTGTTTCAGGTCTTCAACAGTCCAATGTTGTTTTTGACGGACCCAAGCGAGGCGTAAAGCTTTGTGTCATGCAGTCATCAAGGATACAAAAGTGTGCCTTCGGCTCCGAAAGCCCACATCGATGATTTTTCGTTGAATGGTTCGCACGCGGAAGGGTTGCACTTCTGTCACGTTGAACGATTCTCTTCAGTCGTCGTTGGTCTTTTTCGGCCGCAGCGACGTCGGAGATTTTATGTGTTACCGGATTTCTGATATTCATTGAACACCCGTGAAAGGGTCGTACGGGAAAATCCCTACTTCATCGCTACCTCGGAGATGCTGTGTCCCATTGCTCGTTCGCCGACTATAACACGACGTTCAAATTCATTTAAATCTAGATAACATACCATTGTAGCAGCAGTAACCGATCTTACAACTGCGCCAGACACTTGTTGTCTTTTACAGGCGTTGGCGACCGCAGCGCCGTATGCTGCCTGTTTCTCTGTGCTTGAACACGAATGCCTATACCAGTTTCTTTGACGTTTTAGTGTATAACGCCGCCACCTATCGAAACTTCGTGACAGTGTAGGGGCTGAAGCGGAAATATTCCACGATGTCCCACGTGTTATTGTGGTCCTCAGTCCTGAGACTGGTTTGATGCAGCTCTCCATGCTACTCTATCCTGTGCAAGCTTCTTCATCTCCCAGTACTTACTGCAACCTACATCCTTCTGAATCTGCTTGGTGTATTCATCTCTTGGTCCCTTTCTACGATTTTTATCCTCCACACTGCCCTCCAATGCTAAATTTGTGATCCCTTGACGCCTCAGAACATGTCCTACCGACCGGTCCCTTCTTCTTGTCATGTTGTGCCACAAACTCCTCTTGTCTCCAATTCTATTCGATACCTCCTCATTAGTTATGTGATCTACCCATCTAATCTTCAGATGTCCCACATAAAATTGTAATATTTTTCAACCTAAATTGGCAGAGAGAGAAAGAAGTGTTTCATTACGTATTGAACGTTCCCCGTAAATGCCCTATTCCCTAACTGCGATGCTCCCCCTCTCGTGCCCCTTCAACACCTGCCAGCAACGCCTGCACCCCTCCTGAGGCCGCCGGGCAGTGAGAAAGAGCTCAGCTGGTGATGGACAGGCGCTCTGGAGCCACAATGCCTCACTGCCGGCCATCGTTTTTCGCCGACAGACGCAGCAGATATCGGCGGCCCCGTGCGAGCCCGCGACCTCTCCTAACTGCCGGAGATAAATGTTTAAGCGGCCCATTCTCCGGAGACGGGCGCTCCGGTCAGTCGCTCGAGCTGCTGAGTCGTCGGGGGGGGGGGGGGGGGGGAGGGGGAACGCACCTCCTAAGCACGCCGTATTAATCTTGGCCCGCCCCGGGGAGTGGCGCGCCAGTAAACATTGTCGCGAGATAGCCAGTAACCATTTATGACGGTGACAGAGCGTCGCCGGGCAGGGCCATTAACTCTTGGCCCGACTTGACTGCTCTGTCCTCGAGACTTGCGTGCATCTTTTGAGTGGTCTTAACGTTCCATTCGGAAACGAATTTGGTATATGTCAACCACAAAACGTAGGAACATTTCAGTCTCTCCAAGGTGCATTGCCTTCCCATCACACAGGTCACAGTTCATAGTAATACACGCAAAGTCATCCATTAAAACAGAAAGTAATATCCGGCGTTCCCCGAGGAAGTGTTATAGGCCCTCTGTTGCTCCTGATCTATATTAACGACATAGGAGACAATCTGAGTAGCGTCTCAGACTGTCTGCAGATGATACTGTCATTTACCGTCTTGTAAAGTCATCAGATGATCAAAACGACTTGCAAAATAATTTAGATAAGATATCTGTATGGTGCGAAAAGTGGCAATTGACCCTGAATAAGGAAAAGTGTGAAGTTATTCACGTGGGTACTAAAAGAAATCAACTAAATTTCGATTACGCGATAAGTCACACATATCTGAAGGCTATAAGTTCAACTAAATACTTAGGGATTACAATTAGAAAAAACCTAAATGGGAACGATCACATAGATAATATTGTGGGTAGAGCAAACAAAATACTGCGATTCACTGGCAGCACACTTAGAAGGTGCAACAGGTCTACTAAAGACACTGCTTACACCACGCTTGTCCGCCCATTTCTGGAGTACTGCTATGCGGTGTGGGATCCGCATCAGGTGGGACTGACGGATGACATCCAAAAAGTACGAAAAAGGGCAGCTCGTTTTGTATTATCGCGAAATAGGGGAGATAGTGTCACAGACATGATACATGAATTGGAGTGGCAATCATTTAAACAAAGGCGTTTTTCCATGCGACAGGATCTTCTCATGATATTTCAATCACCAGTTTTCTCCTCTGATTACCAAAACATTCTGTTGCCACCTTCCTACATAGGGACAAATGATCATCACGATAAAATAAGAGAAATAAAGGCTCGCACAGAAAAATTTAAGTGCTTGTTTTTCCCGCATGCCGTTCGAGAGCGGAACGGTAGAGAGACAGCTTGAAGGTGGTTCATTGAACCCTCTGCCAGGCACTTAATTGTGAATAGCAGGGTAATCACGTAGACGTAGATGTAGATGCGCCTAAACCAAGCTGTTCATTTCAGATACATCGTGAACACTTTAAGACATCGCAGTTTCTTTTCACCCCAATGAATGGTGAAAATGTTCTCACTAGATGACATACAGTCTCTATTCGAGCAAATTTATTTACACAGATATCGGTATGAACTTCTCTTTTTCAAAAGTAACTGCTGTTGGTAGTATGGTTCTAGAGACACATATTGAAAAGCGTTTTACTTTTCAAAATACGATTAGCAGTTTCGAAGAGTATACAGTATTTATAACTTCGAATTTATCTCTTTTGAACATGAAACCAACTACTGCTTTAAGTGGAAGTTATTCGTAATTGGCACAAAGATATTAGTCTATACAAGGTGTATCGGGTGTAAACGCAGATATTTCTATTAGTCTTTGAGAATGGAATGCTGAACAACATTACATCAGTACTGACGTTATTTGCAGACTAATAATTATAGTTGTTACAAGTCGTATGTTTTTAGATTGGGTAATGTCTTCACATACGCATGGCACAAGGAAACTATTAATGTTTATTTTCCTCTGGGAAGCAGGTCCGATATCGAAATATGGATGAGTGGACGCAAAACAGACAGTCTACACTGCAATGCGACCTAGACTATAAAGAAGAAGAGACACACAGCAGTCAGTCGCAAATCCATTAGCTTTCATTATTGTTGCAGATCTAGATTTCGGCTATAAATAGCCATCTTCAGTGCATTTTACTTATATTTCAAGAGACTAGTGGCAGTTCATCTCACCATATGTTCTTATACTTCTAAGGGCAGAATGTGTCCTTCCGCTTATACGCCTGTAAGAACGTATGGTGACATGAACTGCCACGAGTGTGTTGAAATATAAGAAAAATGCTCTGAAGATGGCTGTTTATGGCCGAAATCTAGATTTTCAAGAATTATAAAAGCTAGGGATTTACGACTGACCGCTGTCTGCCTCTTTTTCTTTAATTCATTCAATTTTGAGCGTACAACTTTCATTCAACGTTCTCGCAGAAACAAGAGCAGCGCAGTTGTGTAGTGAACTCGTGAACATCTTTGGACAACCCGTCCTTTGCCTTCCAGTTGGCGCATAGGTCCAAGCACATGTAGTCAAGTGTTATTAGTGTAAGTTTTAAACTAAACTTTTCTAGTCAGTTTGGTTTTTGTGAACAGACTCTCTTGCAAGGGGACGCGCCTGTTTGTTACACCAGTTTTGTCCAGATTTGTGGTACACACAAGGGTTAGCCATAAATGAATGTGTTGGACGTGGAGGAGATTAGCGTTTAATTTCCGCCGATAACACGGTCGTTAGAGACGGAGCACAAGCCCCGCTTAAGAAAGAATTTGGAAGGAAATCGGCCGTGCCCTTTCAAAGGAACCGTGCCGGCATTTGCCTGAAGTGATTTAGGGAAATCACGCAACACCTACATCAAGATGGCCGAACGCGGATTTGGACCGTTGTACTCCCGAAGGCGAGCCCAATGTACTAACTACTGCGCGCGGTGAATGTGATGTGATGGCAGTGGGAGCTGGAGATAGCCACGTGTTTAAGAAAAAAATTTGCGTTTTTTTTTTTTTTTTTTTTTTTGCTTACGTCGGGTAAGGCATGAGTCATTTATGTTCGCGTAGTTACGTGCCGGCGGCAGTCACAGCGGAAAAAGTACAGTACTGTAATACGCTAGTCGTGGGTTCGAATTACTCTGTGGAAACTTTTTATTTTCCATTTACTTAGTCTATAAATAATCGGAAATATTGCTCAGTACACTGTAATTGTTAAAAATTATGTAAAAGGCTTGAAAAGGAAAATTCGGGACCAGAAATAAATTTCTGATAATGATTTCTACTCCCAAACTGAGCTGTGAGAGAGAACCTTTTATGAACGTGAAACAAGTTTGTTTTTCTATAGACACTTTAAAACAACTACTGCAAAAATGGCGATTGTATGACTTGTGCAATATGCCGAGAAAATACTACATCCCCTGTTTTTGTGATGAGTTTCACTCCGTATTGTGTAAATCATGAACTGTAAAATAATTAAAGCATATAATTTTATGTATAAAGTCTCTTTCCCGTCCTACAATCATTTCCTGGATGTCTACTCCTTATCCAGAATTTCCGTTTGCTTTTCCTTCCACACCTTTGTCCAAATATTAATAAACACAATATGTAGAGTATGTTTCGGTTTATTTGCATTGTAATTAACATGAAAATTGAAAATAAAAATAAAAATGTGTTTCCACCTAGACACACCATACCACACCACGATCTGATGATTACCGTTACGTACATTTTCCGCAGCGCTAACCACTGTCTGGAAACTCCGCTAACGTAAGTGACTCATGCGTCTGTCGACCCACGCCAAAAATGCTTTTTTTTCCAAAACGCTTGGCCACATGTAGCTCACATTTCTCTCACTTTCATTTCTCAGCCAAGCCTTGCATCGACCACATACAGTATTTGGACGAAACAGTTTGCGACGAGTAGGCGCGCCGCCATTGTTAGCTGTGTCAGACCCAACATTTCATCCGCCTAGTGTCACTATTCTATGTAACGACACAAATTTGTGCATAAGGCAGCAATCCGTTTCATGTTCGAAACGGATAAATCCTAATAATGTAATTATTTAGAAAATTACACTCTGAAGCACCATTGAATTCGTCTCTTGTACAACTACAGTTTTCACGCGGAAAAGCAAAGCTGAGGGTCATGTCTCTGTAATAAATATAGCTATGAAAAGTTCGGCGTTTAGTGTAGATATTTTCACATCCTATCTGCATGAAAACAGATTTAATGTCTTAAATATTTCAGGGATATTTGATGTGAACACAGTAGCCGAATAAGAGACCTTACTCTTTGTTACAATAGGAACTTCTGCTGCTACTGCCCATTTCCTCTTCCATTCGAGGACTGTGCGTGAGACGAACCTTTGTTGCTAAGATTCTATAAAGGGCGATTCTGCAAAATAGGGGAAGAAGTTTGTCTTCAGTGATCCCAATGATCCACACATTGCCCTAAGGTCCAGTACCACTTCTTTCCACAAGACGGCTTGTGGTCAGTGGCGAGGTATCTTAGGTGTCGAAGTGTTTCTCAGCTGTTAAGAATCGTACAAAATGAATTTTGTCTTACGCTTGCTGACCAGTGACCACATACAACAATTTCTTCTATGAGAGGGAACTTTCTCCTGAAAGTTTTACCACAGCTTTTTGTTCTACCTGCCCTAAAGTCTGTAATAATACCGATTTTATTCGAGCAACTCCGCAAAGCCTAATTACCTGAACTTAACTCTGTCGAGTCAATAGCACAGTACAAACTCTTTCGCTGAGAAATAGTGCCACGCACCGGCATTTCGATTGGTTTTTCGGCTCTGCCGTGTAACTCTGAAACCAACTGTCGGCTGTACTTCCGAAATGCAGAATAAATTCAGATTTATCGCTCTCAGAACGATGCAATAAATCTGCCGTAATTGACACTCGGTTGCGTTTGGGAGCAATAGTCAGCAAACGTGGCACGCATATTGCCGAAAGGCAATTCATATTCAGAGCTCGTGTTATGACATAACACGCGCGTTCATCTGGAACGTCGCAGCAGCCACACTTTACGTAAGGCTTTGCTTCCAGGGTAAAAGGATCCCTCCAACTGTATTAACTACTATCGATCGTCCGTCCTTGTCGCAAGTACTCATTGTGCACTGTGTACTCGAAATCGAAGAACACAGTGAGCATAGCCTCACATCTGACCGCATTTCTCAAGTTTTTCATGTCTTAGCGACCCAGAAAGCTTGCGCTACAACAAACGTGCGTCAATTTCGATATATCCGTAACCTATGTTTTATCACCTGTTATGACCACATTCGTTTATTTATTTATTTATTTATTGTTCCGCGGGACCAAATTAAGGAGAAATCTCCATGGTCATGGAACGAGTCAATACATGAAATTATAACACGATATTAGAAACAGATAAAATGAAATATAAAAAAACATATTCAGGTGACAAGTCGTAAGTTTAAATGAAGAAAATCAACAATGTAACACTGGAATTTGCTTAATTCCTTAGCTCTTCCAGGAGATCCTCGACAGAATAGAAGGAGTGACCCATGAGGAAACTTTTCAGTTTAGACTTAAAAGAGTTTGGGCTACTGCTAAGATTTTTGAGTTCTTGTGGTAGCTTATTGAAAATGGATGCAGCAGAATACTGCACTCCTTTCTGCACAAGAGTCAAGGAAGTGCATTCCACATGCAGATTGGATTTCTGCCTAGTATTAACTGAGTGAAAGCTGCCAACTCTTGGGAATAGGCTAATATTGCTAACAACAAACGACATTAAAGAAAATATATACTGTGAGGGCAATGTCAGAATGCCCAGACTATTGAATAGGGGTCGACAAGAGGTTCTCGAACTTAACACCACATATAGCTTGAACAGCCCTCTCGATAACTTTAGCAAACACCGATGGCATAGAAATAGGTCTAAAATTGTCAACATTATTAATGTCTCCATTTTTATAAAGTGGCTTAACTACCGAGTACTTTAATCAATCAGGAAACCGACTACTCCTTAAGGAAAAGTTACAGATATGGCTAAGTACTGGGCTAACATACATAGAACAATACTTCAGTATTCTGCTAGATGCCCCGTCATATCCATGAGAGTTCTTGGTCTTTAGTGATTTAATTATTAACTCAATCTACCTCTTGTCAGTATCATGGAGGAGCATTTCAGGTAACAGTCTCGGAACACTTTTTTCTAAGAGCGCTACATGATTCCCTGTTGTGACTAGGATTCTATTTAGTTCACCTGCTATATTCAGAAAGTGATTATTAAATATTGTACATATATGCGACTTATCATGTCTTAAATGGCTTGGCTTATAAGGCGCTTGTTCGCTCGATTCTTGTTCATCTATCTCGGATCCCTATCAGGTAGGACTGATAGAGTCGATAGATAAGATCCAACGAAGAGCGGCGTGTTTCGTCACGGAATCGTTTAGCAAGCTAGAGAGCGTTACGGAGATGCTAAACAAACTTGACTGGCAGGCGTTACAAGAGAATCGTTGTGCATCACGGAGAGAGTTGCTATTGAAATTTCGGGCAGCACTTTTCAGAAGTAGTCGGACAACATATTACTTCCCCCCCAAATACATCTCGAATATTGACCACGAGGCGAAAATTGGAGAAATTAGAGCCAATACAGAGGCTCCCCTCGTACTATGCGCGATTGGAACAAGGTTGGAGGGATCAGATGTACCGAAAGTATCCTCTGCCACATACCATTAGGTGACTTTCGGAGTCTGTTGTAGATGTAGAAATGAATCAGGATAATCAAGGACAACCTTGTAGCTGATATGCTCTATTATTACCTTAAGGGAGAGTTTCGTATACTGGAACACGTTTATGAATTGTGCCTGTAGGCAGAAGATTTAAGGTGACAGCATTCACTTTGTGTGCCACAGTGTTTGTCTTAAATTATATAAATTATTCTGGAAAAGTAAGATTTTTTTTCCAAATGTGAAAAACTGTTCCGAGGCACGACATGATCACGAACCTAGGAACAGACATTCTATTCTAATTTAAAAGTGGTACATTATTACTCCACTACATAACAATAATCATGAAGTTAAATCAAATAGAAAAGTTAAAAAAAAATTGAATAATAAGCTACTGGCAGCTAACACAAATTCCCGATTTCAAGACAAGAAAAATTGTTATGACATTAAACAAAGTTCCTTTGCAGATTTCATGGAAAGTGTCCGTTTCAAAGTACAAGACAGCGCACGACTAATGAAGTACGGTTTAACGGTCGTCATGTTGATTAATTGTTTTTGAAAAGATACAGATATTTACACACCGTAAAATCTCGAAACTGAAGATTTAACAATATCAAAACAGCTGTAATACGGTATAGAGCACTTCAATATTTAGAACTTGCAATGTTTACAAACGCTACACAAAACACATCTTCATATCTCACAACAACAAGAACAGGAGGAAGTGGTAGAAACTACTTACGGTGGCATCTGGTGCGCGTTCCTCCGAGTGATTCAGAAATCGATCATTAGGTTGAAACACCTACCAGGAAACATCAGGTACAACACTGTAATCTACCGCAAATTATAAATTTAAAAATTTAACCATACGTTTTTCTTTGAAAAACAAAAGAAAAAGAAAGAAAATGACATAGTTACACCGCCAAGAGCTACTAATTAATACATCTTTACTACAACTGGTTCCAATCTCCAAAGCGTTGTCAGCTATCATAAACACTTTCACAACAGCTCGTGGTAATATTAAAACTGTGGTGTGAAGTAGCATTAAGTCAACCCTGTGTCACTATTGTCCAGTTATAAATCACATTACATCGTCAGTAGCAAAATGTACCATACGGTATTAATTTATATACACACTGAGGATTAATAATGTTTGATACATATAGTTATTGACAATGTAGTGTATTTTACTACTTAACACCACTGACATTGGATGGCTCTTATGCTATTTGGTGCGATAGTTTTAATGATGTCGTGTAGCCTGTTACAAATGATTAAATTCTCTGGGTTGCGGTTCACAATAAAATAAAATTTTGAAATCACATCGTAGTGGCCTTTGATTATAAAGGTTTTTTATTTACGATATTGGAATACTGGTCATATGTATTTTCTCAACAAGCACTATGATCAAGCCGTGAATGCGATAGATACATTACGAAATAACACCAAAAAATACGCATTACTTACCGTGTCCAGTGTCAACGAACAGCTGTTGTTTTTGTTTTAGTCATCAGTCTTCTCACTGGTTTGATGCAGACCGTCGTGAATTCCTCTCTTGTGTCTACCTTTCCATTTCAGAGTAGAACTTGCACCGCGCGTCCTCACACAGCATCCGCTCTGTTTCAGTCACTTTCTTCCCCTTTAGTTTATGTCCTCCACATGAAAGTTATTCTCTAATATCGTAACACACCTGCCGTCGTCCTGCTTCTTCTTCTTGACTGTGTTCTCCCATATTCCCACCGACCGAGATGGCGCAGTGGTTAGCATACCGGACACGCAGGGTGACGGTTCAAATCCGCATCTGGCCATTCTTATATATATGTTCCCTAATTTCCCTAAATCGCTCGAGGCGCTTTGATTGTGCTGGTCTGCTCTTCGTTGTCGTGTTTTCTGTGTAGCAGAATACCCTCACTTGACCTACATCGTGGTCGCCAATGTTTACGATAACTTTGTGGCTAATCTCATGTTTGATTCTCCTCGTTACTGTAGTGTTACGTCTGTTTATTCTCAGTCCACGTTATACACTCTGGGATACACACGTTTATGTCTCACTCCTACCACTCTTTTCTTGGAGCTCCATGCTCGCTTGATAAATGGCTCTAAGCACTATGGGACAACATCTGAGGTCATCAGTCCCCTAGACTTAGAACTACTTAAACCTAACTCACCTAAGGACATCACACATATCCATGCTCCAGGCAGGATTCGAACCTGCGACCGTAGGAGCAGCGCAGTTCCTGACTGAAGCGCCTAGAACCGCTCGGCCACAGCGGCCGGCCATGCTCGTATGAGATGTCAGCAAAGAACAAGGTGTCCCGAACGATTAAGATCTTGCATTTCACAACTACTCAAAGTTAAAAATCGAAACACAGATAATTATCTATTTTGTAATGCTCTACGTATTTTGTTGTGGATTCGCCGTGTGATAACAAAGAATCAAATGAATGCCTCATAAGTGCTGCATGAACGGTTCTCTCACATTCAGCGCCTCTACTTCGTATCATATTGGAGTTACATTATCGGACAACATTATGTTGACCAACGAAGAGCACAGCACGCGAATCATTTTCACAACAAAATAAATCAGGTAGTAAAGTTGTATTCAGGACACGTCCTCAGCTTTAGATCTTAAAAGCGAACCATTTCACTCTCAAAGCGTAGCGCCCATTCTCTAAGCTAATTTACCTTCAAAAGAGTTCGCTACCTGCTTTTAGGTATCCTTTATTACTTTTTAAGTGGAGCAATTTATTAATTTGCGAGGTGCGGACCTGCTGGGTAGGCAAAAAAAAAAAAAAAAAAATGTTGGCGGTGCGAGTAGTGTAAGCCTGTTGACAAATGCCGCGCGTACTTAGCGGCGGTAGTGTTCCGGGTGGCCGCAACTCCTCTCGGGGCGCTGTGTTCGCCCACCGCCGAAACGAACGTATCCGATTAATTAAGCAGCGTGTTCTGGATAATGGGCGCAGATGGATTCCATTAAACATGGCCGCCAACACATGTCGATTCTCACGTCGGGAAACAATTTAAGCGCTGCATATCACGTTATTTACGAATGGCTGCGCCTTGTCGAGTTCGCAGATGAAACACTCTGTAGAGGGAGAGTAGCTTCTAATTTACGCCTCCCTGTCAATAATTAATGTTTTGCGAGTGCGAGGGCGCACGTGGCTTGCTAAAGAGGAAAGCAATAACAAACGCGTAGCTTAATGGTGAAACATATTTCACCACATCTGTACTACGTAGTTACTAGTTCCTATGCACGTTCAAAAATTACATGACATCTGTTTATCATCAACTTCAGAAACATCATGTCTTTTCTACACCATTAAAAGATGCATTACCTCCAAGTTACATATCGTTTTACAATCCTGTAAGTAACAATTTTCATACATTAAATCTCCTAAATTTTGGCCACATTCACTTCAATAAACCGCCTTTGTTAATGACATGGAAATAGTGTTGGCTAACAGACAAGAAGCAGTTCTCTGTGGCGGGAAATTTCACGGTCTAGTGGCTTCAACCGGACTCCAAAACGCAAACGAGAAGATACGATCTGCGTCTTTACTTGAGTGTGTTGAGCGTGCTGACGTATAAGTGTGTTGGCTCGCGATATACAGGGTGTTACAAAAAGGTACGGTCAAACTTTCAGGAAACACTCCTCACACACAAATAAAGAAAAGATGTTATGTGGACATGTGTCCGGAAACGCTTAATTTCCATGTTAGAGCTCATTTTAGTTTCGTCCACCTACGCTCAATGGAGCACATCATCATGATTTCATACGGGATACTCTACCTGTGCTGCTAGAACATGTGCCTTTACAAGTACGACACAACATGTGGTTCACGCACGATGGAGCTCCTGCACATTTCAGTCGAAGTGTTCGTACGCTTCTCAACAACAGATTCGGTGACCGATGGATTGGTAGAAGCGGACCAATTCCATGGCCTCCACGCTCTCCTAATCTCAACCCTCTTGACTTTCGTTTATGGGGGCATTTGAAAGCTCTTGTCTACGCAACCCCGGTACCAAATGTAGAGACTCTTCGTGCTCGTATTGTGGACGGCTGTGATACAATACGCCATTCTCCTGGGCTGCATCAGCGCATCAGGGATTCCATGCGACGGAGGGTGGATGCATGTATCCTCGCTAAAGGAGGACATTTTGAACATTTCCTGTAACAAAGTGTTTGAAGTCACGCTGGTACGTTCTGTTGCTGTGTGTGTTCCATTCCATGATTAATGTGATTTGAAGAGAAGTAATAAAATGAGCTCTAACATGGAAAGTAAGCGTTTCCGGACACATGTCCACATAACAAATTTTATTTCTTTGTGTGTGAGGAATGTTTCCTGAAAGTTTGGCCGTACCTTTTTGTAACACCCTGTAGATATAGGCTGAGGCGCCTGCTTCTACGCCAATATCAGTACCCCACCAGCCACCTTGTGATGTGTGATGCAGGATTCTTCATATACTTCGACCCTATCCCGTCCCACTCTCTTATGCGCCGTCGCTGTGCAGGATGAATGAGCGCTGTTAAGCTTTCATACGAATTCAAAGCACTCCTGTTGTACCTTCAAGGTCATTTTGCGAGATATATGTAGATGGAAGCAACATACGGACTGCCGCTCTCAGAATTTTAAGAGTAGACTACAGTACGACACACTACACCTCTCTTGTTGCGTTTGCAACTGGAGTTAACTAAACGCCTTCTAGCTTACTGAACTAAATTTGGACTAAACGCGCTGTTTTAACTGTGTCGTCTCTGTTTCAGCCATCCCACCTTTTAAGGCTCCCAGACTCGAGAGCAGTACTCAAGTATCAGTCGACGGCATTTTAAACTGCATCCTTCATAGGTGTACTGTACAGGCTGTTTATAATTAAACTTTAGCTACTCGAGAAGGCCGTCATAGGAAACGAGTCATCGCAGGACAATGAAACTTTCTGGAAACATTTGTAAGGGCATAGGAAGAGAATTAACAAATAAACAATTGAAATAAAACCATTTTAATTTCCACATGAAAGGGTAGCATTCCGATTGGGTACCATGTTTACGTTACAAACGTTGCTCAATGTCACGACCGTCTGTATCCACGAGTAACGTGAAGTTTGGACGGATACCATTTTACAATTGTTCGCTGCATTTTTCGAGCGGTACACCTTGGAATGTTCAGCTGTTGTGGCATAAATCATGCACTGCTTCAAGGCAGCATTCTCAGCCATGGCAAAATAACTTAATCAGCAATTTGAGGCACAATTGTCCGTCGGAATTTCCCACAAGCAATTCCCAAATCGCCAGTTCATTCGAACTGTTGAAGTTCGTTCTTGAAATCTAGTGCGGTAAGAAGCCTCTCCGTATTCCTTCAATGCGTCGATACTCGCCAAAAGCAGTGGCACTACTGCTTTCGTTTTGGTAAAACAGATTTACAAGTTACAAGTAAAACCCTACCCAGTGTTGGCAATCTACGACTGTCCCTCATCTCCATGCCCCTGCCAGATCGTGTGTTTGCTGATCGTCGTCAGTGCGCTACGTCAGTGTTGTGTTTGGTGCTGTTCTCCTGTGTGTCCAGAGCTGTGATTTTAATTGTGTGCTGGGCTTGTACATAGTACAGGGTGATTCAAAAAGAATACCACAATTTTAAAAATGTGTATTTAATGAAAGAAACATAATATAACCTTCCGTTATACATCATTACAAAGAGTATTTAAAAAGGGTTTTTTTCACTAAAAAACAAGTTCAGAGATGTTCAATATGGCCCCCTCCAGACACTCGAGCAATATCAACCCGATACTCCAACTCGTTCCACACTCTCTGTAGCATATCAGACGTAACAGTTTGGATAGCTGCTGTTATTTCTCGTTTCAAATCATCAATGGTGGCTGGAAGAGGTGGTCGAAACACCATATCCTTAACATACCCCCATAAGAAAAAATCGCAGGGGGTAAGATCAGGGCTTCATGGAGGCCAGTGATGAAGTGCTCTGTCACGGGCTGCCTGGCGGCCGATCCATCGCCTCGGGTAGTTGACGTTCAGGTTTAATAACTAACCTTTTTCGTAGGACTCTCCATACAGTTGATTGTGGAATTTGCAGCTCTCTGCTAGCTCTGCGAGTCGATTTTCCTGGGCTGCGAACAAATACTTGCTGGATGCGTGCTACATTTTCATCACTCGTTCTCGGCCGTCCAGAACTTTTCCCTTTGCACAAACACCCATTCTCTGTAAACTGTTTATACCAACGTTTAATACACCACCTATCAGGAGGTTTAACACCATACTTCGTTCGAATTGCACGCTGAACAACTGTCGTCGATTCACTTCTGCCGTACTCAATAACACAAAAAGCTTTCTGTTGAGCGGTCGCCATCTTAGCATCAACTGACGCTGACGCCTAGTCAACAGCGCCTCAAGCGAACAAATGTACAACTAAATGAAACTTTATAGCTCCCTTAATTCGCCGACAGATAGTGCTTAGCTCTGCCTTTTGTCGTTGCAGAGTTTTAAATTCCTAAAGTTGTGGTATTCTTTTTGAATCACCCCGTATTACTGTCAGTGATCGTTATGTGCTACGCCGTTCATCGCTACTTTTATGCTCCAGCCATACTTTGCCTTGTGTTCTTTTAATTGTCCCAGTGTGAGGTTTTCTTGTGCACAATAATTTTTTTAAGGTTTTCATCTCCATTTTGCAGTGGACTCCTTTTTGTCTGTTCTCTTCCCTCATCTTACCCCTTTTTATACTTACGTTCGCCATATTTTCTCCTTTGTAATTTTAAATGTCTTCTATTGTATAATTAATGTCATTCGGATGAAGAGCAGCGCATATGCTGCTGCCAGCCCGCCCCGGATGGGGAATTGATGTATACTAAAGGAAAAAAAATATGCAACTCTAACGCGCACTGATGCTTATGTTACAAGCCTACGTCTCTGTGCCAGTAGCGGCGCCTAACGGCAAGTCATCACACTAAAAATATTACTATAAAAATCCTGAAGCTCACAGTCTGAGCATCATTCCTATAAAGTACCAGTACCAGTACTGTAAATAGTTTTCCGTCTACACTCCTCCAGTAGCGGAAGTTTAATTATAACCACCCTGTATTTCGGAGTATTAGTATGTCGTTCTTATCACTATTAATTTGTACCCGTTCCACTATAAATCGCTCTGTATGTATACTGACAAATATTCAATAGCTGCAGCTGGTGCCCGTGACTGTTCGGGAATCGCGTAGTCAAATAATATCGTTTTTTCACTCCTCTTATTATGAAACCGTACAACTGTTTACGTTGAGGGTCAACTACCAAAACGCTTGCCAAACGCCGATCTCGGAGAAGCCTACCTGTACACCTCTACAATTCTCTAGCCTTGCGACGTCTCTGTCTATGCAGCCTTTTGTAGTGTCCGACGTTATCCATTAGATCATTTACATATAATGCGAACCATTGTGGCACCGTAACTCTGGTCTGGGGTGCGCACGAAGTTACTTTAACTTCTGAAGATTTCTCTCCATTAAGACTGATATGCTGTGTTCTGTTTGTTAGGAACATTCAATCAAAAAGCTGATTTGGGATCCCTTACGCTCGTACGTTCATTAGGCTACGGAGTGGGGCTAATTCAGAAATCTTCCATTTAGGAGGGCGGCATCAACTTTTGTGGCCGGCCGCTGTGACCGAGCTGTTCTAGGTACTTCAGTCCGGAGCCACGCTGTTGCTACGGTCGCAGGTTCGAATCCTGCCTCGGGCATGGATGTGTGTGTTGTCCTTAGTTTATTTAGGTTTAAGTAGTTCTAAGTCTAGGGGACTGATGACCTCAGATGTTACGTCCCATAGTGCTAAGAGCTATTTGAGGCAACTTGTGCACCGTTATTCACTCCTTTCCGAGTCTCGATGTCGATGAGACCGAATTTACTTACATACGATTGTTGTTCACGGAACGCACGTTCATTCCTGCAACAGAGATTCTCGTTCTCTCGGTAGGTTACAAACGCGAGTATCAAAAAAATATTCCAAAATCCTACAACAAGTTGACGGCAGCAATATTGCCCTATAGTTTGATTTACATTCTGCTAAAACGTCTAAAATTCATTAGTAAGAAACAGTTTTGCCGGTAGTGATGTGTTAGTACTGGTATCTTTTCACGTGGTGTTCCAAGTCTTCAGAATCAAAATTATACCGGTGTTAGACGATCCCAAAGAGTACCTCGAAGGTGAGAACTAATGGTTGGAATTGAAGTCCGTATGTGTTCAAAATAATTATGCCCCACGACATGCATATGTTGCATATGATAAAGCTGTCGTTTCCGCTCCGCCAATTCTCTGCGGAATTTTTGTCGAGGATCTTGTTCATCCGTACGTGGCTTCAGTGGGCAAATCTTCCGATAATTCGATATGCGACGAAAAATTTCTTTCAGTTTGGTTTACGACTGACGGCAAAAATGTTTCTCTTCAGATTCGCTCAGACTTCTTGGAGGTACATACCGCCGTATGTAAAGTAAAAGCTTAGTCAAGTACACGGATATAGAAACCACACTGTAATATTTAAATGTATGTCCTATCGTCCTATCCCTTCAACTAGTCAATGTTTCTCATATATTAACATCCTCGCTAACTATGAGGAGTACATGGGTATTCATCATGTCACCAGTGTTCTAAATGGTTCAAATGGCTCTGAGCACTATGGGACTTAACTTCTATGGTCATCAGTCCCCTAGAACTTAGAACTACTTAAACCTAACTAACCTAAGGACAGCACACAACACCCAGCCATCACGAGGCAGAGAAAATCCCTGACCCCGCCGGGAATCGAACCCGGGAACCCGGGCGTGGGAAGCGAGAACGCTACCGCACGACCACGAGATGCGGGCTCACCAGTGTTCTGCTTCTACGTGAACCTCTGCGTTCTTCCGTGATAACACCTATCATAAACTTAGTATCTTTTCGGGTTTTCCACAGAGCCTCATTCACTTCCATGTAATAATGTGCTCAAGACAAAAATTCTGAGAAATGTCCTCCTCAATTTACGGCCTATGATGCTAAAAGATGCCGTTCGTCAACATCTCCATCTACACTCCGCATTGCACTTTATGGTATGTGAAGAAGAGTACTTCCCCTACAACTATGCCCCCTCTCCCAATCATGTTTCATTCGCGAATGGCAATTGGGAGGTAATACGTTGATCAACCCTTTCCGATATGCACTCTATCGGACTTTCAATAATAAACATCTCATTGCTGCATAACACTCTTCCTGTAGCGTCTGCTACAGGAGTTTGTTGAACACCTCCGCAGTGCTGTCGTGCCAGCTAAACGATCCAGTGACGAAATGCTCCACTCTTCCTTAACGCTTCTTACCTCGTCGATCAACCCAAATGGTTCAAATGGCTCTGAGCACTATGGGACTTAACTTCTGAGGTCATCAGTCCCCTAGAACTTAGAACTACTTAAACCTAACTAACCTAAGGACATCACTCACATCCATGCCCGAGGCAGGATTCGAACCTGCGACCGTAGCGGTCGCGTGATTCCAGACTGTAGCACCTAGAACCGCTCGGCCACCCCGGCCGGCCGATCAAACCATCCCGCTAAGTGTACTCAAGAATCGGACGAACAAATGGATTCGTTAGTAGCAACTGGTATTCCAGTAATTCATCATGGTGTTCCCACATTATGCCGTTCTAGATAGTTGTATTGTATTTTATTTCATTGTATTAAACCGGGGACCTAGAAACGACGGAGAGGCTTCGTCCCCGCCGTAGCCCTCAGTGGTTCACAACCCCACAACAGGCTACAGCAGTCGACTCATCCCACCGCCGCCGCACTTCGAAACTAGGATTATTGTGCGGTTCGGCCCCCAGTGGTCGCTGACGGATCGCACATCCGCACCCACGTTTGCAGGTGCTCGTCCGACTGAAACCGATGTCCTCACACGTCCTTCTGCAGGTCATTTTGATACGGTGAGAGATACGGGATGTACAGAGGATGTTGCAGTCTGTAAGACGTTTCCCCTGGTTTCTTCGCCGTTTGCCCTCGGGCTGTCGAGAAGCTGTCGTACGGAATCATCATGTTGTAACGTACTGTCCGCCCCGACACTGCCAATCGGACGAATGCTACGCTTCAAAGATAGGAAGACACAGTAATATCCTCCGTACAATTGGATCTTGATTTTTACATCTTTGCCGAACTGAAGAAAGATAGGCGTGGACGTCGGTTTCAGTCTGACAGGAAGTGCAAGAGTGCGCGAATGCGTGTGGTGACTGCATTTGAATGGAACCAATCCATGATCCCCTTGTAGCGGGTAATAGGTTTTCATTTTATTTCCCCTCAGAACAGTAACTAACAACAGACGTGTTCAGTTCTGTGGCAACTAAATCCTGTACCTAGCGACAAATATGTTCCGGAACTCTCTCAGCTATTGCTCTTTTTCCCAAAGTCAAGGAACACGGCAAGTGTGGAACTAAAGTGGATGATAACATTATCTTTCGGTTAATTCGTTTCCAAAAGCGTTCAGTTAGACGAGGCAGGAGTGCTGAAGGCGAACGATGTAGAGTGGGTCTTGCGCGCAGCAGGAGGAAGGCTGCAGAGACGCCGCCGGAGGGTGCGGATTAAATTCTAGGCGCCTGAGAACTACCGCCCCCGCCGCCCACGCTCCGTGCTCGAGCGCTTGCAGCCGGCGCCCGGCGTCAGATAGCGTCACGGCACGCGACGCCTAGATGGGGCGGTGCGGCGTCTGCCATCCGAGCCCGCAACGACTCCGCTCAGGTGGCGGCAACCACGCGAAGCGGCAATTTTTGCGCCGCGCACTGCCGCCGCGCTGACGGCGCGAGTAATTGCAGTGTCAGGGGGTGCGTCTCCGCGGCAGGGCGGCCCGACGACTGCAAAACTGCGCGGAAAAGACGTCGCAGCCAGCGCCGCGCAGACCACCAGAGGCGGCTGCAGTTGCTGCCACGCTCCAAAAAC
Organism: Schistocerca americana; assembly: GCF_021461395.2. Taxonomy (NCBI): domain Eukaryota; kingdom Metazoa; phylum Arthropoda; class Insecta; order Orthoptera; family Acrididae; genus Schistocerca; species Schistocerca americana. Next base: position 174,487,464 of record NC_060122.1, on the reverse strand, counting down.
GCCGCACTGAGCTCACTCTCTCGTTACAACAGTTTGTTATTCAGCTTCTCTTCGGGCGTCTCACAGTCTGATTGGTTTCACGTTGCCTTTCAAAAATTCCTCTCCTACGTCAATGTCTTCATCTCAGAGCACCCCATAGTGCTTCCAGCCAATACCTCTAATTTGTTCGCAATATTCCATCAATGTCTCCACTACAGCTTTTAACACGTTTTTGTTAGGTTACTTTCGTGACTCCTTGTCTGTTCAGTATATATTTTGCAGTTGATTTTAATCCAACTTAGCAGTGAGCTAGAGACTTAAGACTTTAAACATAGCTGAGAACTGGACGACAACGAAATATTAATTCGCTATGTGGTCCATCGAATCGGTAGTGCTGCGGGTGAAAAAGTTTGGTAGCATCTGACATTACTGCTGCTCTGCAGAACTGGTGTGTTGTGGGAATCATATTAGAATTTGTTCTATGTCATATGTGAGTGAAAGTGTATGGCTGAAAGAGAGAGGGGGGAAGAGGAGGTGAACAGGGGGAGACGAGGAGCTGTGTCCAATATATACACATGACGATTTCAATAATTTGTTGAATATATTCTAATCTGTCTCCTGCTACAATTGTTACACATTTCCATTATGTTGGTCTGTGTGTCTCTTCGATACAAATTTTGCATTTGATTTCATTCTAATATTGTGAAGAGCTGGAGACTTAAAAATTTTAAACATATCTTAGAACAGGATCCAATGTCATCGGCAACCCCCAAAGCTCCTATTTCTTCTCGCTCAGCATTAATTTCCTTTCCAAATTTGACCGTGCTTTCCTTACACCTTACTCCCTGCATAGATTGAATAATATTAGGCAGAGGATACGAACGTTTCTCAGTCACTGTTCACCTCTCATGCTCTTCGACTATTACAATTACCGTCTCCTTTCTGTGCAAGTTGTGTATTATCTGTCGCTCCTAGTATTATACGTTTGGTGCCTTTAAAAATGTAAAGAGAGTATTCCAGTCGAAATTCTCAAAAGTTTTCTGAAATCTACCTATAATCATAGGTTTCACTTTCCTTAACCTATCTTTTAAGAGACATCTAGCGCGACTATTGTGTCTCGGGTCCCAAAATTTCTCCAGAGCCCAAAAATCTAAGTCGCCTTCACCCAGTTTTTCCTTTCATACGTAAATAATTTGTGTCAGCATTTTGCAACTACGAGTTATTATGTTGGTAATTCTGTAATATTCACAATTTTCAGAACCTGTTTTCTTTGGAAATTGAATTATTCGATTTTTCTTGAATTCTAAGGGTGTTTCCCTTGTCTCATATACCTTGCGCTTTAGGTGGAATACTTTAATCATGGTCGGCCCTCCCAAAGATATCAGCAGTTCTGAGGGAATGTCGCCTACTCGTCCGGCCGCTGTGGCCGAGTGGTTCTAGGTCCTTCAGTCCGGAACCGCGCGACTGCTACGGTCGCAGGTTCGAATCCTGCCTCGGGCATGGATTTGTGTGATGTCCTTCGGTTAGTTAGGTTTAAGGAGTTCTAAGTTCTAGGGGACTGATAGCCTCAGATATTGAGTCCCATAGTGCTCAGAGCCATTTTTTTCGCCTACTCCAGGGGCTTGTTTCGGCTTGGGTCCTACAATACTGTCAGATTTTTCTCTTAGTATTAAATCTGCTGCCGGCCCGTGTGGCCGTGCGGTTCTAGGCCCTTCAGTTTGAAACAGCGCGACCGCTACGGTCGCAGGTTCGAATCCTGGCTCGGGCATGGATGTGTGTGATGTCCTTAGGTTAGTTAGGTTCAAGTAGTTCTAAGTTCTAGGGGACTGATGACCACAGATCCTAAGTCCCATCGTGCTCAAAGCCATTTTGAGCCAGTTCTGAGGGAATGTCGTCTACTCCAGAGATCTTATTTCGGCTTAGGTCCTTCAGTGCACTGTCAAATTCTTCTCATGGCATCATGTCTGCTATCTCGTCCTCATCTAGTTACTCTTCAGTTTCTGTAACACTGATTTCACGTTCATTTCCCTCGTATAGCCGCGCTGCATATTTCTTTCACCTTACAAAGTCCTCCTCTTTGGTTTGTATTGGCTTTCCATTTGAGCTCCTGATGCTGATACAGCTGTTTTTCTTTTCTTCGAAGGCCTCATTAATGTCTCCTAGCTATACATGCTTTCGTATATTACAATTTTTCCGGTAGCCACACCTACCTACCCAGCGGACCTTGTAAGACGCCGGCAGATCAGTCCCCATGAAGACATACAGTTCTCAGCGCTGGTTACGAAAGGCGATTATCATATGCATAAAGACCGGCTGCTGTCGCGTTGATCTGTTACATGTAAGGCTGTCCCGTTGTTGGACCGGGTGCAAAAGAAGTGTGGTCGGCTTTATTACCAACGTAACAAAAAGACTCACTTTCGGGACGGCCTCCCGGGTGATTGCCTAAGTTTGCACCACGGCGAGAGTCTGTGGGAGGGCAGTAAATCTGGCCGTGAGGCCGGACCGTCGGTTTTGGGCGGCGCGACGGTCTTGTTTTAGGTCAGGCAGCGGCGTCGTTTCCGCGTCAGCGACCTCCACTACGGCAGCGCCCGGCGGGCGGTCTCTGGCCCGCAACGCCAGCCGCCACCGCCGTTCCAACAACTTTATTTTTCTTCGCGCCAGTTTCTTTTCCTTTTCTTAGTGTTACGATGTTGCTGTCTTGAATAATGTCCAAAACAGTATTCCGCTGAAATAATGCCGCGCCGTTTTACTGGCAGTTCGCAACTCGCGGCCGTCTTTTGTCGCAGCGTGACGCCACTTAGCAGCTGGGGATGGGGAAATTTCCGCGCAAGTTGGAAGCCGGACACGAGTGACGTCGTTCGAGCGGTACGGGTGCTCGCAGAAGACAGACTGCGCTTAATGCGGCTTGTGAAACACACTTCTCACCAACTATTCGCTCTGAACAACACAGACACGTACTATCATTTACTGCTTTTCCAAGGAACACAGCACGCTGGTCAACAGCACTTTTCTCACAAGGAAAGTGAATGGCGTTTCTAGCTGTCATACGGAATTAGGAAACGAAATTCATTTTTGCTCATCGGGCTCATTTTTCGTGAAACTGTACCCTCCATTAATAAAATAACTTGAAAATACTGTATGTTGGTTACTTTTGAGTTACTTAATTAATTTGCTTTTATTTACTTTTTGCTGGTAAGATTGCGAAATACACTCCTGGAAATTGAAATAAGAACACCGTGCATTCATTGTCCCAGGGAGGGGAAACTTTATTGACACATTCCTGGGGTTAGATACATCACATGATCACACTGACAGAACCACAGGCACATAGACACAGGCAACAGAGCATGCACAATGTCGGCACTAGTACAGTGTATATCCACCTTTCGCAGCAATGCAGGCTGCTATTCTCCCATGGAGACGATCGTAGAGATGCTGGATGTAGTCCTGTGGAACGGCTTGCCATGCCATTTCCACCTGGCGCCTCAGTTGGACCAGCGTTCGTGCTGGACGTGCAGACCGCGTGAGACGACGCTTCATCCAGTCCCAAACATGCTCAATGGGGGACAGATCCGAAGATCTTGCTGGCCAGGGTAGTTGACTTACACCTTCTAGAGCACGTTGGGTGGCACGGGATACATGCGGACGTGCATTGTCCTGTTGGAACAGCAAGTTCCCTTGCCGGTCTAGGAATGGTAGAACGATGGGTTCGATGACGGTTTGGATGTACCGTGCACTATTCAGTGTCCCCTCGACGATCACCAGTGGTGTACGGCCAGTGTAGGAGATCGCTCCCCACACCATGATGCCGGGTGTTGGCCCTGTGTGCCTCGGTCGTATGCAGTCCTGATTGTGGCGCTCACCTCCACGGCGCCAAACACGCATACGACCATCATTGGCACCAAGGCAGAAGCGACTCTCATCGCTGAGGACGACACGTCTCCATTCGTCCCTCCATTCACGCCTGTCGCGACACCACTGGAGGCGGGCTGCACGATGTTGGGGCTTGAGCGGAAGACGGCCTAACGGTGTGCGGGACCGTAGCCCAGCTTCATGGAGTCGGTTGCGAATGGTCCTCGCCGATACCCCAGGAGCAACAGTGTCCCTAATTTGCTGGGAAGTGGCGGTGCGGTCCCCTACGGCACTGCGTAGGATCCTACGGTCTTGGCGTGCATCCGTGCGTCGCTGCGGTCCGGTCCCAGGTCGACGGGCACGTGCACCTTCCGCCGACCACTGGCGACAACATCGATGTACTGTGGAGACCTCACGCCCCACGTGTTGAGCAATTCGGCGGTACGTCCACCCGGCCTCCCGCATGCCCACTATACGCCCTCGCTCAAAGTTCGTCAACTGCACATACGGTTCACGTCCACGCTGTCGCGGCATGCTACCAGTGTTAAAAACTGCGATGGAGCTCCGTATGCCACGGCAAACTGGCTGACACTGACGGCGGCGGTGCACAAATGCTGCGCAGCTAGCGCCATTCGACGGCCAACACCGCGGTTCCTGGTGTGTCCGCTGTGCCGTGCGTGTGATCATTGCTTGTACAGTCCTCTCGCAGTGTCCGGAGCAAGTATGGTGGGTCTGACAGTGTCAATGTGTTCTTTTTTCCATTTCCAGGAGTGTATATACAAGGAATTTCATACACGATCCTTAGTACCGTCATCCACCGTCATGTTACGAAGGTGGCCGCTGGGTTTTTCTCACGTTGCATCGTATCGCACTGTGTACTTTGAGTCAGCCTCAGTAGTGAGAGACTCCGAACTTGAGAAGTGAGTTCCTGTAGGTTCTTGAAAATCTATGTTTTGTGCCAATTCAAGAGAAAAAATTGACTCATGTCTGTAGAAATAACCCAAATCCTTTTTGTTATATATGTGGCGAGGTAACTCTGAAGTCACAAAAACAGAAACATAATCCGCTTGTAAAAAGAGGCACTTTATTCAGAGTGCAAGTTTGCCGACCAAGACAGAAAATGGGCCACACAAATATGCTTCTTGACATGTGTTATACCCCTGACAAGATAATTAAAAGCATCACGTTACATGTCCTTTGGAATCCTCATGATTTGGAGGGTACTACCGGATCACAGAAGATACTGTTGTTTCTGTGTGAGAAGAATACCTGGAATCATCTTTAGAACAAATATAATTGGCAACATCCCAAATTACCGCCTGCCTTAAGACCCAAATATCGCAGCTCTCTTAATACTGCTGGACCTTCTAAATAGATGTTCCTGAGGCAAAGTATCGCAGGAAATGAGGAAGTATATATTATTAGATATGTTTGTTCATTTTTATTTGCTCTACCGTAGCTAATTTGTTTGATTAATGTTTGTACTGACACACATTTCTTCATTCTGCTTTTGTCAGACTCATATAATGCTCACGTAAGTATTTACAGAAACCAGTATCATACGGAAGCTAAGGCCTCCACATAAATTCTGAAATTACATGCGAATTTACAGACGACCTATTTTCCAAAAACAGCGTGTTGTTCTCTCCACTGATTTTTCTTTAGATCAGTATTATCGTACTATAAAAATGTAGCTGTAACGCCGTTTACGTATACATCTCAAGGCTGCAGTTTGTTACCCTGACTTCTGATATCTCCATGATGCCTTTTTTCATACGTGTTTCATTCCATATGGAAACCACTTCTTCGGAATGCGTTGACACTTTGCAGACGAGAATTATTCTTCCACTTCATCTTCGACTTACGATTTAGTCAGTAACTAACGTCAAAGAGCCAACCGATGTGGCCGAGTGGTTCTAGGCGCTTCAGTCCGGAACCGAGATGCTGCTGCGGTCGCAGGTTCTAATCCTGCCTCGGGCATGGATGTGGATGATGTCCTTAGGTTAGTTAGGTTTAAGTATTTCTAAGTCTAGGGGACTGATGACCTCCGATGCTAAGTCCCATAGTGCTTAGAGCTATTTTTTTTAAGTTCAGCGCATTTCGATAGAGGACCTATACGCAGGACGAGATTAGCTATTAGTGAACTCATGCGTTGCTGTCCGTATAGCTGCGACGCCATGTTTTTCCCAAAAAAAAAAAAGAAAAAAAAGAAATGAAATGATCGTGTGGCGTTGTTTGGCGGGAGGCCCCATCCAGGGAAGTTCGGCCGCCGATTTGCAAGTCTTATTTCAGGTGAGGCGACGTTGGGTGACTTGCGTGTCGGTGATTATGATGATGATGCGATCAACACCACACGCAGTCCAAGGGGGCAAAAAATCTCCGACCACAGATTCTAATGTTTGCAGTTCCTTGTTTTGTTGAAATATTGCTTTTAATGCAGTTGTAATATATTTGATGCAATTTCTGATTTGCTATGAGTTGTTTGTATGTGTGCACCTTGGTCAGACAGTAGATTCTATAGAGCCCACGTCTGTGGGCTTCAGTTTGACCTTTATCAGTGAATTATCTCTTTGAAATTCAAATACGTAAATATTCCCAACGAAACCAGTACAGTTTTGCAGTAAGCACGGAAACATTTGTACGGAATGTAGTTAACCATCTGTCAGTTATTGCGCAGGTATTCATAAAAGATGTCACGTTGTGCTGCTTTTTGGGGTGCAAACAGAAGCAAAGGTCGATTTCGCATGCTCGTATTCAGACGAAACGCGGAAAGAAATCAATGGACAGTACCTGTAAGTGGAGCAGATCTATAAAAACCACAGAAAAAATGCATTTGCAGTTGTAGATTTTTTTTTTGAGCAAACTGACCTGATGAACTTGTATTATCCAACGACACACCTTGACATAATATTACTGTCAGTTCTCATATTCCGGCGTCTTCTACTGCAGCGTGAAACTACTTACGAGCGAGGAATGGAAATGTGTTATTTATTGCGGAACAGGTAAAATTTCTTTATTGTAAAACTGACAGGGTTTAACAAAAAGCTATGGCCAAGCTTACGGAAAACATTCCTCACACGTAGAGAAAGAAAATATATTACATGTATATCGGTCATAAAACGCTTTATTTCCGTGTTAGAGCTATGTTTCTACAACTCTTTAACACATTAATCATAGGAAATAAACAACGTTTCAGTACAGTATTAAACGCTTTCCTAAGAGAAATGTGCAAAATATCCTACGTTAGAAGAGCATCTACCAGCAAGGGCATTGAACCCCTAATGCGCTGATCTTTTCCTGAAGAACTTCCTGTTGTTTAACAGCCTTCCACTCTGTACAGCTTGTACCGGAGTTCCGTCCACAGGAGCGTTCAGATGCTCTCATACATGGCAGTTTAGTGGTTTTAGACCAGAGAACATGGAGAGCAAGGAATATGTCCAATTATACCTCTACTTCTGTTACGGACTCTGTTATTTAGAAGCTTACGAACATTAACACTGAAGATAGGTTGAGCCCCATCGTGCATTAAGTAGATGTTTTGACGCACTCGTAAAGGCTCTCGTTCTAGCGGAACAGGTAGCGTATTGTCTAACAAAGTATGACATGTTTCACCGTTGAACCTGTCCGCCCCAGTAGCTGAGTGGTCAGCGTGACGGATTGCCGTCCTCTGGGCCCGGGTTCGATTCCCGGCTGGGTCGGAGATTTTCTCCGCTCAGGGACTGGGTGTTGTGTTGTGTTCATCATCATTTCCTCCCCATCCGGCGTGCAGGTCGCCCAATGTGGCGCCGAATGTAATAAGACCTGCGATATGGCGGCCGGACCTGCCCCGCGAGGGGCCTCCCGGCCAATGACGCCAAACGCTCATTTCCATTTCCATTACCGTTGAACCTGAGAGGAAATACATGAAGTCCTAATAAAGATCACCCACAATGTAGGTCAAAACGTTGACAGAAGGTCTGTGTTGATGACCTGATTGCACAATTTCGTGAGGATTCTCGACACCCCATAATAAGGAATATAAGTGGACCTGAAACTAAACATTGTTAGGCCCCTTCGTGATTTCTCCATTGTCACTAACATTTTCTCCTCTGACGTTGCTTGACTTATTCAGTACAACTTTTTTCGTTCTCTTTGTTAAGAATGATTCAAACCAGTTTTGTTTCCTATGATTACTGCAAGTAAGACACAATTAGCTCCTTGTAAAGCTCTGTGTATTTCGTACAGAGATGTGTTACATATCCATCACATAATCTATCAAACCTAGATTCACGCTTAGAAACGAATTGTTAAATGGTTAACAGGGCGTCCTACATATAGGACGTCAGTCATATAAATAGTAAGTTTACCACGTACTACATGCCTGGAGAGTAACTGTAGAATGAAATCTCCCTGTAGAAATAATAAACAGCTAGTCAGTTGCAAAACACAAGATGTGTTTAAAGGACTTTACAGTGGTTTCAATATTTATAAAAATAATACATATCTCAATTGTCAATATTTCCTTCTGAAGAGGACTTTTTTGTGAACGTTGAAAACAACTGTAAAGGATTTAAATAAACCTTCCAATTTGTAACTGATTGCCTGTTCATTATTTCTACAAGAACGTATTATAATTATGTTATTTGTGACAAATAAAATGATATTTGTGGCATTTCGAAGTTTATGGCATTTAACAATCACTTTGTATAGTATGCAATGATGCACTTTATGTGCAAATCGACATCGCATTTTACACATCTTGTCATGGATTTTTTTATGACAGAGTCTTCTGCGAGTTAGTTTACCTTGGTCAGTCTCACCGTAATTTATTATGTCACATCTGGAGTCTTGATGCTTAGTCTTTGATGGCCTCCATTTAGACTTGCATACTCGGGTATGTGTTTCCAGGATGGAACCTACAATACCAGTTTCTTATTAGCACCAAGTCTTCGTAATTGCCATGAATTTTACCGGTTGCATCAATGCAAAGTTCTTTCAAACTGAAGTGCCATTTTTTCCCTATAACTGATGTGTGGTATGGGCTTATGTTTTGATCATTCCGATCAATTCCAGGCATGTTTTCCATTGTAAAGATGAATCATTTGAGGTTGTTTGAGAGCTATGCTTTTCTTCTCACTCTGCGAAAACTATAAAACTGGTATTAAAAATAAATGTAATGCAATACAAAAACCTTTAATGCACATTGAGATACCTGTATCCTATTTCTCCAAGCACAGGAACATTACCACAAATCAGTATTGCAAGACTCTGATTTTTTACTCCAGTTCTAATTTATAACAGTTGTTTACAGTAGGTACCAACTGCTCATCACGTTATCATATCACAGAGTAGGAGTCTAGACAAAATGATGCAAAACGTCCCACATGTAACACGCCAGTCATAACGGGGTAATGTAATTAAAAGAGTGATAGAAAATTAGCTCTGATATGAAAATAAGGTGTCTCTGGATCCGTATCCATATAATACAATTTATTCCTCTATGTGAGAGGAAAGTTTTGAAAGTTTGTTATACTTGCTGGTTACACCTTGCGTTACTGAAGAATAAGTTGAGGATTTCGGAGACATTACTGCATGCAGCATTCGAGTGGGGTGAGAAATCATTGTAAATCACGTGGAGGCAGTCTGGTGCATCTAAGAAAGGATGGTAAGTTCTTTCATTGGTCCTGGGTGGAAGAACAAGAAGCCCTAACATTTACCAACAGTGCCAGCCAAAACATTGGCAGAAGGAATATTGTTGATGAGATTGCACACTTTTGTGAGGATTCTCGATTGCCCATAATGAGGAACAGGAGTGGACCCACAGTTGAACCTTGTGGGACCCTCTCCGTTATTTCTCCACTGTCACTAAACTTTTTCTTCTTTCAACACTCTTTAAATTATTCACCACAGCTTTTTTGCGTTGTCTCTGTTAAGTATGATTCAAACCAGTTGGGTTTCCCATGGTTAATATGGTTATGAACAGAAGTAGAAAACGGGATCTAACACAGGGATAAAGCGTTACTCGACTCATGTCCAAATAACATATTTTACTGCTCTATGTGTGAGCAATACTTCCTGAAGATTTGGTCGTACCTCTCTGTTACTTTTGTACTTTTGAAGAATGCGTTAAGGATTTCGGAGAGAATGCTGCATGCAGCCTTCGAGTGGCACGAGAGACCGATGCAGATCACGTGGAGGCAGTTTCGTGCATCTGTGAAAGCATGGTAAGTGTCCTCTTTGAGCCTGGGCGAAAGAACGTGAGACACCAACAATCAACAACAATGCTGTCCCTGACATTGGCAGAAACAGTGTTGAAGCTTTTTGGCAGATTAAAACTGCGTGCAGGACCGAGACTCGAACTCGGGACCTTTGCCTTTCGCGGGCAAGTGCTCTACCAACTGAGCTATCCAAGCACGACTCACGCCCCGTCCTCACAACTTTACTTCTGCCAGTTGTGAGGACGGGGCGTGAGTCGTGCTTGGGTAGCTCAGTTAGTAGAGCACTTGCCCGCGAAAGGCAAAGGTCCCGAGTTCGAGTCTCGGTCCGGCACACAGTTTTAATCTGCCAAGAAGTTTCATATCAGCGCACACTCCGTTGCAGAGTGAAAATCTCATTCTAGAAACAGTGTTGATGATGTGACTGCACAATTTCGTGGGAATTCTCTACAGCCCGTAATACAGGACAGGAGTGGACCCAAAATAGAACCTTGTGGGATTTTCCTCGTGATTTCTCCATTGTCACTAGTTTTCTTCTCCTTTAAACATTTCTTTAAATTATTCAGTTGTACTATCTTGGTTAGTTATCATTCAAACTAGTTGTGTTGCCCATGAATAATGTGGCTATGGCCGGCCGGTGTGGCCGAGCGGTTCTAGACGCTTCAGTCTGGAACTGCGCGACCGCTACGGTCGCAGGTTCGAATCCTGCCTCGGGCATGGATGTGTGTGATGTCCTTGGGTTAGTTAGGTTTAAGTAATTCTAAGTTCTAGGGGACTGATGACCACAGCAGTTAAGTCCCATAGCGCTCAGAGCCATTTGAACCAATGTGGCTATGAAGAGGTATAAAATGGGTACTAACATGAATATAAAGCTTTTCTCGACCCTTGTCCTGAAACGTATTTTATAGCTCTATGTGTGAGGAATGTTTCCTGAAAATTTGTTCATTTTTCATTTTTTAAGAACGTGATAAAGTTTTCGGAGACATTGCTGCGTGCAGCATTCGAGTGGTGTGAAAGATCATTCTAAATCCGTGGAGACATTGCAAACTGGTGTCTGAGACGCTGACCAAGCCGCTGCTCTCCTGAGACGTGCTGAGCTGAAGCATACGGTGGTGACCTGATAATCAGAGCTACAGTGGCGGGAGGAGAGGAGGAGTTAGGAAGGAAATAGCCGGGGGAGGGAACTAGGGGCAGGGGCGCAGGTCGGGAGCTCCCAGTGTCCGGCGACCGCTCAGCAGCGCGCTCCAAGGCGGAGGGAGCGGCGAGCGGCCGCCGGCAAATTGGAACATGGCGTCCCGTTTGTCCAATTAGCCGACGGCCCTTAGGCATGCGGACCGGGTGGGACAGCTAGTCCGGGCTGCTCCTGGACGCGCCTTTTTACTTAGCGGTGGCCCTTGGGCCAACGAGACCGCAACCTTTTAATCCGACGCCCACCCGGCTGTCCGCGGCCGCAGACACCTCTTGTTTCGGTCCCTGCGCGTATGAGTTGCACACTGTCTGCTGCAGTTCTTTGTAACTACTGTCATACTAGTCTCGCACTCTAGAGGAAGAAAAATCATAAAAAAGTTGAACAAACTGCGACGCAAATATGGAATGAAGTACAGGGTAATCAAAAAGGCAGTATAAATTTGAAAACTGAATAAACCACGAAATAATGTAGATAGAGAAGTACAAATTGACACACATGCTTGGAATGACATGGGGTTTTATTAGAACCAAAAAATACAAACGTTCAAAAAATGTCCGACAGATGGCGCTTTATCTGATCAGAATAGCAATAATTAGCATAACAAAGTAAGACAAAGCAAAGATGATTTTCTTTATAGGAAATGCTCAAAATGTCCAACAATAACTGTAGTCGAGGAATAATGTTGTGAACAGCTCTGTAAAGCATGTCCGGAGTTATGGTGAGGCATTGGCGTCAGATGTTGTCTTTCAGCGTCCCTAGAGATGTCGGTCGATCACGATACACTTGCGACCTCAGGTAACCCCAAAGGCAATAATCGCACGGACTGAGGTCTGTGGACCTGGGGGGCCAAGCATGACGAAAGTGGCGGCTGAGCACACGATCATCACCAAACGACGCGAACAAGAGATCTGTCACGCATCTATCAATGTGGGGTGGTTCTAATAAAACCCCATGTCATTCCAAGCATGTGTGTCAATTTTTACCTCTCTATCTACATTATTCCGTGGTTTATTAAGTTTTCAAATTTATACTGACTTTTTGATCACCCGGTATATCTCACTCGGAATACTTCCACAGATCACAGGTAGATATAATTAAATTTTGTTTATTTGAACAAGCAAACTTCGAAAACAATACAGTACAACGAAAGGAAATAAACATTCTCCATAAATTAGTATTGTGAAGGAAAAGTTCGTCACAAGCAACTGCTCTTGAACAAAACGGAAACAGATTCTTTAGAGCGTAGATTAGGTTCTTTTAAACAATGAAACCCATATCCATCGCTTGCACCTTTGTCCCACATTGTGCGCGGGGTTGGCGTGGTTAAATCGGATTTTGCATGTTAATTTGAAGGGGTGGCCGGATGCCCTTCCGGCCGCCACCCCGTACCCCCCTGGGACGGAATCAGAGTACCCCATCTGTCTGCATCTAGTGTAAATCGTGGAAAAGTGCGGATGTGTGTCAGATGTCTGTGAGTCGTGTAACTGAGGTGGGACGTGAGGACCGGCCCGGTATTCACCTAGAGGGATGTGGAAAACCGCCTGAAAACCACATCCAGGCTGGCTGGCACACCGGCCTTCGTCGTTAATCCGGCGGGCGGATTCGATCCGGGGCCGGCGCGCCTACCCGAGTGCAGGAAGCAGCGCATTAGCGCTCTCGGCTAACCTGGCGGGTTTCTTGAACAATGAAATGTCCACCTTTAAAACAAGGTACGTATTCGAAGCTCTGTCTCAAGCAGTACGACTTGTCGACGGAACAGAACACAGGTCGCGGGAGCGCAGCTGTAGAGATGGCGAAGGCGACGACTGCTCTGAGGCAGTGTCCAAACAGTAATAGCATATCGGTCACTGGCAGACAATGACTGGCTCTAACCGGCTCCGCACGGGCAGAAATACCTGCTTGTCGGAAGGTTACAGTTGTCATATTTCAATCGAAGTTGCGGCGGATGGAGCAAGAGGTGAATGTCTGGAGCGACCCCTGTTGCTATCTTCTGTGCCCTCTGGAGGCTGAGCAGGATACCGTGGAGAGAAGCTTGCAATCGGGGATCAGGCTGAGGATAACCCGCGAAATATAGATGCGTTGCGGGTTGGCGGTGTCATGATGGATACAGGGGTTAGTGACAGCAAGGTCCTTGTAGCGAGACTACAGCAACATACAAATGCGCCAAAAGTACACGCAAAATACATGTATTTAAAAGAGAGCAGATAAAAATTCGTTCGGCGCCTTTCTATCATACAGCCACCACTCGTTTCCAAGTGAATAAGTGTAGATGAGATGTGGCCTGAATTCAATGAAATAGTACCTGAGGCAGTTGGGAGATTTATACCAAATAAATTTATAAAAGACGGTGGTATCCACCAGCGTACACAAAGCAGGTCGGAAGACAGTTGCAAATGCCAAGATAAAAGCATACCAAATTTAAAAGAAGACAAAAATCCCAAGATCTGTAATTTTTTGCTGAAGCCTGAAGCTTAGAGTGGACCTAAGTGTGAGATGCTTTTAAACGCTCTCACAATGAAACTCTATCTCGAAATCTGCCACATAATAAGGAGAGATTCACGTCGTATGTAAACTACACCCGCTGCAAGACACAATTCCTTAAATGCGCAATACCAATGGTATTAATACCGATGGTAACGTCACTCAAGCGGGGTTATTAAATACACTTTTCCGAAACTCCTTCCACAAAAAGACGAAGTAAATATTCCAAAATTCGAATCAAGAACAAGCGCAACATGAATAACTTAGAAGTAGATATCCTAGGTGTAGGGATGCAGCTTCAAGCAATTAATAAAGTTACGTCTCCCAGTGCAGACGGTACACCTGTAGGGTATCAGAGTATGCCTATGCAATAGCCCCATACGTCCCAGTCATATACAACCGCTCGTTTTATGAAATACGCGTACCTAAAGACTGTCGTCGATTTGCAGTAGGAATTTGGAGCAGATACCGTGTTCCAACAATGTGAATTACCACGGAGGCAACGGGCTATTGACACCGTTAGCACGGATTCAGAAAATATCGTTCTTGTGAAACAACTAACTCTTCATTCGCGTGAAGTAATGAGAACAATCGAGAGGGGATTTCAGATTCATTCCATATTTCTAGGTTTTGCAGGAGGCTTTTGACACCGTTCCTCACAAGAGACTTACGATCTAATTACGTGCATATGAGGTTCGCTACAGATGTGCGACTGGATCTGTCTGTAATTTCCTTCAGAAAGGTCACAATACGTGGTAATCGATGGAAAATTATCGAGTAAAGCGGAAGTGATATCTGGCGTTCACAAAATAGTATTATAGGTCCTCTGCTGTTCCTAATCAACATAAACAATTTAGAGATAACCTGAGCAGCTCTCTCAGTGTTTGCATATGATGGCGTCATTTAACACCTAGTAAATTCATCAGAAGTTCAAAACCAATTGAGAAATGCGTTAGACACGTTATCTGAATGTTCGAAAACTGGCAATTTTCTCTCATCATGGAAAAATATGAGCTCATTCACATAAGCATGAAAATAAGTTCGTTAAATTTCGATTCCAAGATAAATCACACAAATTTAAAGGCTTTAAATTCGTCAAAATACGTAGCAATAAAAATTACCACCAACTTAATTTGGAATGACCACATAGTTAACGTTGTAGTAAAGGAAAACCAAAGACTAAGTTTTATTCGCAGAACACTTAAAAGATGCAACAGGTCTACTAAAGAGACTGACTGCACTACGTTTGTTGGTCCTCTGCTAGAGTACAGATGTGCTGTATGGAATCCTTACCCGATAGAATTGGCGGACGACATCGAAAGACTTTAAGAAGAGCAGCTCGTTTTGTATTATAGCGAAATAGGGGAGAGGGTGTCATGGATATAATTCTCGAGTTGGGATGGCGATCATTAAAACAAAGGCGTTTTTTTTGCGTTATCTTTTCACAAAGTTTCAGTCACCAACGCTCTACTCCGAATATGAAAATATTTTCTGTCGCAACCCTACATAGGGATAAATGATTATCATAATAAAATAAGAGATCTCGGAGCCCGTACAAAAGATTTAAGTGTTAATATTTCCCAACAGCTTTTAGAGGGTGGAACGGCACAGAAATATTCTGAAGGTGGCTCGAAGAACACTCTGATAGGCACTTAAATGTAAATTGCGGTGTAGTTATATAGATAAATAGATTAAATTTTTACACAATACGATGAACAACGTAAGTTTAACTGCTTGCTGAACAACTGAGGTCGTCATTTCTAAGCGTCCATTTCACACAAGCAGGCTAGCGTACCACAAAAACTACAAAGGAGACACGTTGTCAAGGTATGGTATCTACAAAATTAACTGTGACGGATGCATGAAAGTTTTCATAGGTCAGGCAGGACATATAATTTCAGCACCAGATTGAAAGAGTACACTAGGCTGACAGAGCAATTATTCGACAGTCGCAACATATTTGAAAGTGACCGTCCACACTAGATTAGAGGCCATCAAAGCCCTGAAAATACTACACACGAAATAGAAAGGAAAATTTTGGATGCACTCGAAGGAAATGGAAAAGTGCAAACATTCTTAAAGAAACCGGGACAGTTTATTGAACGAACAAACAGAATTACGTAGCATAAGGTTTTCATAGAACTTTAGCCTGGTATTTGGTGAAGTGTAACTGTGTAAATGTTGCATATAAGTGCGCACACATTCCACAATTAAGTGTTTGCTGTCACGTGACGCATTGTAGGCCGTCCTCCTCCCTCATCCTCCCCCCCCCCCCCAAATCATATGAAAGTTTTAAATTTCAATGCATAAAAACGCTAAACGTTTGTCTTTAAAACCTTTGTTTCATTATGTAGAATGACTTTCTATATGACACGACGTAAGCATGAACATACGGGTTGTGTACGAGGTTATACAGATATATGATGATAATTTTAAATACTCCGACAAAAGGTATATAATAGAAGGCACCATGTTTTCAGCACATATCGCTAAGTGCAGTCAGCTGGGCAGTGGTAGCTGTTTGTCGATATATCTTTGACCAGCTGTTTACCGTAAATTGGACAGCGCCGAATCCATCCGGGTAGAGCAATGTTTTGTGCGATATGAGATTTTATGTTTACGTATCGGTGCCATTACGGCAGTAATGTTATTTTGAAGCGTTGACGAATATGTAACTTTTTCTTCGTCGTGTTTACTACGATAGAGTTTACGTATTAAAATTACAGATGTACGTCTCTGTACACCCACAAAGAGAGGCGGGGTAAATTTTGCGAGTGTAGGAGTGTGTGCTTGAAAATGGCAAACAGCCGGAATCAGCAGATCGAGGTATAAATGACACTGATTGCACGACGGGCAGTTTCGGCCAAATAACAGGCCATCCTCCGGTACACAAACTACATTAATCACACGACAAGTGTCCGGTCAAGATCATTAGCATCTGGATTAACGTTATAAATTAACTGCACCGACTTACAGAATTCGCGGAACTGCCCAATCTATACAATCTATACATATGGCAAATAGCTATGTGCTTCCCTCAGTTAATGTTTTTTTCGCTCTGTATAAATCGGGCAAGCTAATAATAATTAATCACTTCTGAATGACTCCGTCCGCAGAGAGCCGACATAGCAAACTAAGCCCAGAACAACGTATCTCCGTAGAGTGAGGTGAAAATTTGAGGTTTTGACGAGTGGTAACTGAATTTCTACAAGAGGGATGGACTCTCCGTGGAATCTCAAATGAGAGAATGGGAACGTTAGTCAAAGACTGCACTCAGTGCTGCTAATACACAGACTTCAGATATTACTTCTGAAATCCGCATGAGGTAACAGAAGAATACTTCCCATTCGAGTTTGCCAATACCAAAACAAGTGACTCTTCCTCGATGGCCAGCGTACAATGGCTGTGTTCTAAACATAAAATAGAAGATCTCAAGAAGCATTCCCATGCAATGATGTAGAGTATTTTAAAGAAATACTTACAGTCCCTGTCGAAGACTAATGCCGTTGGATAAGAAATTACTACATGCATTGTACGTCACAACAGAATTACTGTTTGCTACTTGGATATCCGCTTCGCAGAACACACATACTAAAGATTCTTCTATTATTGTAATAACTACATTTGTTTAAAAATAGTTAATTATTCGCTTCATAAAATGCAGGTATCTAAAGTCATGGCTAAAAGACCCTTATTTCACAAAATTCAGAAAATTATAGCTTTTCTATACAAAAAATACATATTCTTGTACATTTCCAGCGGATGTTCACTTTTGTAGTAAAAATAGAGTAGTTATGCTGAGATTAACTCATCTGATCTTGTAATATATTTTAGCGTTTTTGTTCGATGTCAACCTGTGTAGCCATGGTGACTTTTTCAAGGATCCAGTTAAATTACAATGGTTTCAAGAAACAGAAAAGAGAGTTTCGGATAAAACTCAAACATGACAAAGGCTCACCGAGAAAAAGTTATACTTGAGAAACTCCCAGACCGTAATAACGGAATGATTGATCTTAAGACAGTCCCAGTCACTTTTATACTTTATGACTGGATGAAGTAAAATAACCAGCTTCAAATCGAGGCAGCTGCGTTGACAGCTTAAGTATCACTCAGTTGTGTAAATTAGACGACGTACCTAATGGCCCAATCATCAACAGTATCAAATTTCCAATGATATTAGAAAGTTTGGATGTGTTCGGGATTTATACCGAAATTTGGTAAAACGTCTCGATATAATTAACTTAATACCATAATCTTTCCTCTTCCTTTCACCAACAAAATTCCTTTCGATTTGTTGACCTCTGTGTTAGCGACCTTGGCTACGAAGACTAGTTGCTCTACTACGTTTCATGTCGAAGAAAATCCTTTTTTGTAAAGTTCTTTTTGGGAAACCAGTAAGCTGAAAAACAATGATAGAAATGTCGTGCGGTTCCCAGCCTGGGGAGATATTTCCCTCAAGAAATAGTATTTTACCAAAAATGTTTATTTTCTTCCCACTGCGGCTATAAACGAAACTGCGCTGCAGTGAGTAAAGTGCACCCACGCCAGAACATACAACTGCCTGGAAACATGTGTAGAGAATAAAAACTGACACAGAAAATATTCGTGTTTTACACAGGTGAAAGTCTACGAGTATGTTCAGACAAGCAAGCACAGAATAGAGACAAAGACGAACGTCGATGATTGACACACGATAGACAGATAACGGTTTATTTCTAAATTCCTTTCAGAGTATCCTTCTAACATGTCTTAGGGCTATTTGATCATTCCACCCACATTTACTCGCGGCTTTTTTATTTAATGACAACAAACACCGGCTCGTTCAATATCCAAGACGAGACGATCGTTTATCCTGGGGTAAATCGGTTTCGTCAAGAGGGGAAGCGAAAAATTGGGAGCTTAATTAAAGAAAACACGGAAGGACCTCCTAGTTCGATATCATCAACAACGTCCTGGCTCACTGTCTTTAGCATTTCCCGACCATAAGTTGCATGTATATCCGGTGCTTTCACTTTCGCTTTACCTTTTTGCCGTGCCTTATTTAATAAATGACTGCCTGTTACTCACTACAATAATTTCAGTGTTGCCAAATTACACGAATTATGAGCAGTTATCTGCGTTTTCTAGCGTATTAGGAAAATGCGTCATTTTGTGCCGATATTTTTTAGGGAGTGCTGTAGCTAATTCCCTTAATTTTTATATATTTCAAATACTTCTCTTCATGTAACACGTTTGTTGCAATAGTAGCACGCGCTTCTGATGTTATGTAAATAAAATTATTCTTATCAGTCTCAACTGGTCGCTATAGCTGCTACTGAGGCTTCTTGCTTCCTTAGTCTTCATCATAAAGTTATGTTCCATTTCGACTATTTAGCTTTCAAGTGACCTACTCGACGGTGGGACGTTAAATCCTTATCTTCCCTTCCTTTTTCAAAAGTTAACACGTGAATATTCTTCTACAAGCTTCAGTTCATGCGCCAATGAAACTTTTTATCAATAAAAATTGTAGGGAATTTCTAATGGGGATGATATTTTATTTGCCAGTTGATAAGTCCATCCAGTCTACAATGATGTAGAGCTTTAATGGAGGCTATCTTTCAATTGAATAATGTTTGCCGATCCTCAGACTAATTTTGAATAGTTTCATAATGACCTGTCTCTTAAAATAGTTTTATGGGCAATTTCCTGTTCTGTGAGGAACATAAACGATCTACCGGGTCAGAGAATGTTTTCTAACGAATTGCTGCCTACTGAAAAGTAAAAAACCATTCAGCAGCCACGATCGCATAAAATATTCCTTTATTTAAGACAAGCGGTTTCAACAGACTCTGCTGTCATCTTCATGTCTTAAAGTCTTTTGGTTGTAAAACATGTTCATTTTACACAGAATCTCACGCACAATATCTCACGTTGATAAAAATCACCACACTATAACAGGTCCGTCATTACTAAAATATTTAAAAGCATAAAGCACCTTATGCAAAAGGCTACGTCCATATACACACTGCTTACACATGCTTGTTACATCATACAAATAGGTACACAATAGCACATCTGTTTACATATTCTGGACATATTCTGAACAGTGCGAATTCACTTTAAATGCCGCAACTGACAAACACATCGCCCTTCAGTACTCCCAAAATGAGAGGATTCAAACTACGGAAAATTGCCGTCGTTGAATAAGTGTCGGCCAGTTCAGCGAATATTTGTTTGATTCAATTAATGACAGTTTGCTTTAACTGTGGAAACATAAGTTAACAGGGACTAATAGCGAGAACATTCGTGTAATTATCTAATCCACTACTAATAGCTCATTACTTGATTCAGTAAGTCGATTAACCGTTGCACATCGGCAATAAGTGGAAGAAGCATGTATGATCTGATGTTGGGAAGACAAATGGTCTACAGTTTATTGAGATAGTTCTGTGAAAGTGTAGCTCACTTGCAAAGGAGGCCGTGTTTGCACCACCTTTTTCAGAACTTCGAATTGGGAATTTCCCGATAAGTTCTTTTTTTTTCGGTCTGTTCCATCAGTGCGAGAGTGCTACGGAAATGATCCGATAGTTTAGGTGGAAATACTTGACGGATACAAAACGATCATTTCGCGAAACAGTATTCTATTTCCACCAATGTTTATCTCGTTTAAGGACCGAAATTCTAAAATAATGCAGATCGGGGCTTGTACATAAGTATAGAGGAAATCTCTCCCTCCTCGCTTCAATTGCGGGTGGAAACGAAAGGGAACGGCAACCAGCAGTACAAAGAGCTCACGTCAAGTACGGTAAAGTGGCTAATGAGAAATGTATTTAAATGTGATATCTGTGAACACAACACCAAATTAGTATAGTAAATCGACTAAATAATTTCGTACAGATGATGCAACACGGCTCTTAAGCTTTGAAGGAAGGGTCTAGTTGTGTGTCACCAAGAGCTGCCGATAAAACCTGTATTTATGTATCGCTCAGGAAAAAAACACCAAATATATCAAACGACCTAAAGTGCTGTATGCTACAGAGCGTCTCGAAAGTCTCTTACTGACAAATTTGTATTTTAAGAGCGGATGGTAATGAGGAAGTTACTGGGACCAGCCCAGGGGAGCAAACAATATAAAATACGACAAAACCAGGAACTCTACGAAAATTGTGAAAAATCATGGACGTGGCTGGGAAAACACGTCTAGTTTTACATGGACAAGTCTATAGGATGCGTTCAAGCAGGACGACCGGTCTCTTTCTCGCATTTTGGCAAAGGAAATGTGATCAAGTCATGATGGTTAATGGGAGTGATAAACGATCTCTTGGAACTAGGAGGTATTGAAAGCGATTTAAATAACCGGGCAGTTCACAGGAGGATACTTAAGAAAGTGAGGTTCCCGCACAAATGACCAAGAAAGAAACGTGCGCTGTGGACAAAGGAGAGCGCGGATCAACACAGCCAGAGGATGCGCAGCTACTGGGCGAATATAAGAATTCACTCCGAACATAATTGTAGAATGTGGTAGTCCTTAGTTGGCCTATACCATTTATATAGTACAAGGAGAAGTAGAATAAAGATCGCTCCATAACTTCTTATCTCGTTATTTATATTACTAGCGCCACACTAGAGTTGATACCATTATAAGCTGTTGCAACAATTTTATGTTGCCTGATGATGATCGAATAAAGATTTGTTTCTAACAAGCTCTTGCAACTAAAAAAATTTGACTTTCGGCAAACAAGTAAATGTGATGTCACACAGGGTTGTTTTTTGTCTATGAATTTCTCTCTCTCTCTCTCTCTCTCTCTCTTTCTCTCTGTCCCTCCCTCACCCCTTTATTATCTTCATTTTCCAAAGTCGCCGGCCGATGTGGCCGTGCGGTTAAAGGCGCTACAGTCTGGAACCGCAAGACCGCTACGGTCGCAGGTTCGAATCCTGCCTCGGGCATGGATGTTTGTGATGTCCTTAGGTTAGTTAGGTTTAACTAGTTCTAAGTTCTAGGGGACTAATGACCTCAGCAGTTGAGTCCCATAGTGCTCAGAGCCATTTGAACCATTTTTTTTTTCCAAAGTCATAAAGCAGAAGAGCCTAATGGCAGAATGACGGCTGGAACACTGTGCCAAACCGCGATAGCCCTGACTCCGCGTTAAGATCGCTCCAGGGGTCGGGGATTGGCCGATATTCGGAGCGCCCTGGAATCGGCGCCTCGGCTGTTCGACAAGCACTGGAGCCGGCGAGCTCCAGACTGGCGCAAGGAGCGTAAGGGCTGCTAATTAAACACTGGAATTGGACTCTTGACGTTAGGCAAAGGCCACCCTGGTGCCGATTCGACCCCCGCGCGTTCCTCAATTTAAACTCCGCAAGTACCACTGCCTTCATAATTAACCTCCCAATTACAATTAACGTTTAAGATTACTCCGGTGTATAAGGTAAGTAGAGGTCGCTTCCGGGACGATGGAAAGTTGCCTGGGAACAATTAAGAATGTTAATTGCGAGAGGCACGGCTCCGTCCGCCCCGCTACGCCGCCGCAGTGTTTCGCCATCGACGTTTCACTCACGAGTGCTGTTCCTTCGTCCGGTATTCTACTCGCGGCCTGCGTACGATGTGGAGATTTTTTTCCCTAAAGTTGTTCTAGCTGCTACAACGGACGTGCTTTATTTCGAATCGTAACTGTGAAGTACGTCGACTCTCCAGACAAAGACCTAAAAGACTAATAATACCACGACTAGTACCCCAGTGCCTTCCTAGTTTCGGCTTACAAAGCCTTCATCAGTAAATAACTGACAGTCGTAATAAAAAACGATGCAACAGCTGTGAACAACTTAGGAAACATTATTACACATTGAGAGCGAAATGAAAAGAATAGTAAATGTAAGTTGTTACTGAATCGGAAATATTTAAATCACACAGGAAGTAAATTGCAGCAGTTTACAAGAAAATACCTTTTCATATACTTCACATGAACTTTTTGTCTTACTTGTGTATCCAGACACGTTCCGAATTTTTTAAAAAGGTACCATCAATGGTCATTAGTAAAGTGTCTAATTGACTATTTGATACCATACTGTTTTCATGTGGAAAATAAGTTAAAAATCTGCATTTTTCTACTGATCACTATAAACTCACAAAATCATATTTCCTCGGTTGAAACGTTATGTTACGAATTTACAGTGTCTAGTTTTCCAGACTAGAGAAAGCTCCATGGTTTTCAAATAATGAATTACACGTTCTACTGACGCTCACTGAGGATGTCTTTTTAAATCGATGTAACACGTTTGATTGCATCAATGAAATAAAAAGTTAATGTGCACTAGGCAAAAAGGTGTTCTCCTGTAAACTACTGCAGTTTCTATACAGCTGCTGCAAAATGTGCCCTGTACAAGAATCTTGTTAAATAGAAAGTAACCGTTGAAAGAAGCATTGTTTTTGTGCGAGGATTTGGCGGAAAATTATGTTGACAATTTGGGCAACAATAAATCTTACTGCCGAAAACCAAATTCTATATATTAATGGTGTAACATACCAACATGTTTGTGCTTTTCAGTTGTGAATCGTCCCATACTTCTTCATTTTCGGTTATTGGCAGCCGTAAGTTCGCTTCAAAAACGGAAGCCGGTAAACAGAAGAAAACAGATCACTTCATGTAATTCAACGTAATTAAATTATGAAGCATTCCATCTCACTGTAATGCATTAAGCTTATCAATTCCTCTACCGTTACTACTACTCGGTCGGTTTCGGTCATTGTATGCGGTCACACTCGACAACAGAATTCAATACACAGGATTTAATCATTTTTTACTGTCGCAACTGGATCTACTGACGGATATTTGAGTCATATATTTTCTGTTGTCAGTGCCGTGCTTTTGACGTTATGTAGAATGGTATGGAACGTCATATATGTATCCATACAGCTTATCTAATTAAAAAATCTCCCTGGGCTCGATGATGATTAGTATCAGTCCAAAGTGGCAGAAACAATAAAGATTACCTTAGCGTTTGACTGAAGCACTCCGTGTATCACTCTTCTGCAAACAGTGTGTACGTGTGGAGCAAGATGAAAGAGTTAATCTATTACGTTCTCTTATGGGGTAGTAGTGTCGCACGAACGACTTTCTACATAAATTATTTGAGCTTGTAGATAGAGCGAATGATGACGACTTCGCTCTTCCAATGTCACGACAATGCCGTAAGAAAAGGCACATCAATCAAGCAGATAGGAAACTGTTTGTAAGCTGATAGTAATTGCTTCTTAGCTAACAGATTACGGGACGTATGAAGTGGAAGATATCTGTACGATTAAGAGTGAAAAAGTGTTGGTCGTGGTTTGAGCAGAGCGGGCAGATGTGTGCCGCTGGCAGACTACCTCGCGGGCGCACTCTGACAGCTGCTCCAGGGGGTACTGTCGGCTCTCATGCACGGTAGACCCTCACTCTCTGCGAGCAACAGCGCCAGCCAGTCACAACTCATCCCACACATCAGAAACATATCACGTTCGGCGTTTCAGTACTCACGAATAGGGAGAAATTTCCACATTAAATAGGTTTAATGCTCTCTTCAACCTAACCAACGATCATATATATTCGATAATTTTTTCTCTTACTAATGGTTCAAATGGCTCTGAGCACTATGGAACTTAACTTCTGTGGTCATCAGTCCCCTAGAACTGAGAATTACTTAAACCTAACTAACGTAAGGACATCACACAAATCCATGCCCGAGGCAGGATTCGAACCTGCGACCGTAGCAGTCGCGCGGTTCCGGACTGAGCGCCTTAACCGCGAGACCACCGCAGCCGGCTTTCTCTCACTACATCAACGAAATATACTCACTGCTATGAAAGTCTGCATCATCGAGTGGCAGTCCGTTTGAAATCAATAACACCTAAAAGTATGATGCGTGACAATTTTCTGTCGAACTGAATGTACTTCCAGTTTTTAGGTTTGTAGCTGGGTATTATGTTTGCATCCAAAATTATTACTGAGAACCTTAACAATGTTACTTGGGCTAGTTATCTACTTTCTTCCAAATTTAACTTAGTGCCTATATACTCCTCAAGACGTCAAGAACGCGTGGCAGCACGGTTTTAAAAATACACGCGTAGTGGTTTGAAACTTTCGTGTGTTTGTGCTTACGGATATTCTTACTGATAGCAAAACATCCCACTGTCTACGAAGCCCGTAACTAACGTGCATTAACAAATCGTCTTACAACCACTAAATGAATCAATAGTCAAAAACAATTAGAGCAATGTGCACTTGTCTCAAATCTAGTCAACTCATACAGCGACAAACTTAACTCATCCCTTGAAAGAAAAAGAAAAGTATGTACCTGCGTGTACATTTAAAATGGCTCAGTCCTAAAAAGGTGAGACTGGTAGTATAGGGAAGCAGGCCGAAGATTATGGAAGTGTATGCAGAATGTGTGTGAAATCAGTGAAACAACTTCGAACAAATCTATACTGAGACGAAAACAGCAAACACACTGGGGATTCTAGTCAGAGTGTAGGTACACATACGTGTTACCAAATCTGTAAGTGTCACGAGCTCTTACAACGATTAAAATTACACGAATGCATTACAAAACATACTGATAAAGGCAAAAAGAGATTACAAAGAAAGAATACTGTAAGAATAAACGTCTAAGTTAGCGAGAACATGTGACGATTCACCGACTGACCGCAGTGCTTGTTCAGTTTCGCGACACACATTGTGACAGAGTCTCCTTCATAACACAGATAATAGGAGTGATCAAAAACTTTCCGAGAAACGACTATAAAAATTATGGAGGTTTCGTTACTGCTTGCATCACAGTCCTGAGGCCGGCCGGTGTGGCCGTGCGGTTCTAGGCGTTTCAGTCTGGAACCGCGTGACCGCTACGGTCGCAGGTTCGAATCCTGCCTCGGGCATGGATGTGTGTGATGTCCTTATGTTAGTTAGGTTTAAGTAGTTCTAAGTTCTACGGGACTGATGACCATAGATGTTAAGTCCCTTAGTGCTCAGAGCCATTTGAACCATTTTTGAACAGTCCTGAGACACCTTCTCTCTTCCTCTTCCGCTTAGCGGCGATAGCTGAAATAATATGATCGTGTAGCGGTTAGCAAGTAGAAGACTATCGCACAACTTTAATTCATTACTTCAGCTTCTATCCTTACCGGAAACACGACAGTTTAAAATTTTTATTTACAGCCAACGGCCTATTTGATGTTGCGTGATTCCCCCAAAAACAACAACCCGCAGCAACAGGTCCATTAGTTTAACCTTAATGACGACTTTGTAGGTTGCAGTCTGGAGACATGCGCAGTCGTTAAGACGAGGGAGAGTCTGCACTGTGGTCTCGAGTTTCCCACAGGACGACAGGCGGCAGGAAGGTCCTTTTCTTCCAGGGAGAGGATTTAACTCTCGGTGGAAAATGGAGCGAATAAAAGTCCACGCCAGCCCCACAAATCGGATTCAGAACTCTTTAAGTTCCGGGAAGGCCGCCCTAGTTCTTAATAGCTGAGCAGAGTACTGTTGAGTTTGCCATTACTTGAGCTACTGTCAGACGCTATTTTCACTTTAAAAAAAAATTAGATCCCGTCAACAAAAGGAGCTAACCTCGATGTATTTATCTGAATTCCACATGACGCCGTAAGGCCTGTGGTGGATTGGTGGAGTTAAAGTATTTTACCAGTAGCACCTCTACCATCGCCAACCATCTAACAGTGCGTTCACGAATGAAGTGACTGATAGTTGTTTGTCGATACGCGTGCATGTAGCATGTAAATGTCGATCCTTACGCTAGATTTACGTCCAAAGTACCGCGTATTTTTGCTTAGTATTGGAACTTACGCTCTCAAAACTTTGAAAGCAAATTTTCAGTGATCACCTAATGGATTTTTCTCGACCTGAAAGCCACATGTGTGTTCATTGACCTTGCCACGTAGGTGATAAATCAACTGGCTACTAAAGATGGTTTATTCTTCTCCGATCTCAGATGCAAACATGTTCTTAACACACACCAAATAATAGAAGAAGAACACCGGGACGATTTAGTAGGACTGTTAACAGAAATCCGTCTCAGTTGCCCTGCTACGTCCTCAGACTCACGGTCGATTCGTTGCACAGTTGTCACCCAAATACACTATGTGATCAAAAGTATCCGGACACCTGGCTGAAAATGACTCACAAGTTCGTGGAGCCCTCCATCGGTAATGCTGGAATTCAATATGGTGTTGTCCCACCATTGGTCTTGACGACAGCTTCCACTCTCGCAGGCATACGCTCGGTCTGGTGCTGTAAGGTTTCTCGGGGAATGGCGGCCCATTCTTCACGCAGTGCTGCACTGAGGACAGGTATCGATGTTGGTCGGTGAGGCCTGGCATGAAGTCGGCGTTCTAAAACATCCCAATGGTATTCTATAGGATTCCGGTCAGGACTCTGTGCAGAGCAGTCCATTACAGAGATGTTATTGTCGTGTAACCACTCGGCCACAGGCAGTGCATTATGAACAGGTGCTCGATCATGTTGAAAAATGAAATCGCCATGCCCGAATTGCTCTTCAACAGTGGGAAGCAAGAAGGTGCTTAAAACATCGATGTAGGCCTGTGCTGTGATAGTGCCACGCAAAACAACAAGAGGTGCAATCCCGCTGCATGAAACACACAACCACACCTTAACACAATCGCCTCCAAATTTGGCTGTTGGCACTACACAGGTTGGCAGATGGCATTCACAGGGCATACCCACACCTTGTCATCTGATCGCCACCTTGTGTACAGTGATTCGTCACTCCACACAACGTTTTTCCACTGTTCAGTCGTCCGATGTTTACGCTCGTTATACCAAGCGAGGCATCTTTTGGCATTACCGGCGTGATGTTCGGCTTATGAGCAGCCGCTCAACCATGAAATCCAAGTTTTCACACTTCCCGCCTCACTGCCATAGTACTTGCAGTACTGATGCAGTTTGGAATTCCTGGTTGATAGATGTCTGCCTATTACACTTTACAAACCTATTCACACCACCTGTCGGCGTTCTCAGTCAATCAACAGACGAGGTCGGCCTGTACGATTTTGTGCTGTACGTGTCCCTTCACGTTTCCACTTCACTATCACATCGGGAACAGTGGACCTAGAGATGTTTAGGAGTGTGGAAATCTCGCGTACAGACGTATGGCACAAGTGTCACCCGATCACCTGACCACGTTTGAAGGCCGTGAGTTTCGCGGAGCTCCCCATTCTGCTCTCTCACCATGTCTAATGGCTACTGAGGTCGCTGATATGGAGTACCTGGCAGTAGGTGGCAGCACAATGCACCTAATATGAAAAAGTATGTTTATTGGGCTTTTGATCACACAGTGTACCTGCTTCGAACCAAAGTATACACAGAGCAGTGAAGACAGCCACCTTTGCTGCAAATATTGCTAGCGCATGCGGTGCTGTGCTTTGGTATCTGCATACTACGTGAGTCAAAACATGTCTCCATTCCTCCAAAATTATGCGAAGACTAGGTCACTGAGCCGCTTAAATAAGCATTTACGAGTTTTGAAATTCCTTTTAGATTCACGCTGTAAGTCTTATGACTTGAATAAATAATATCTGAATCGGGAGCTAGCGCTGTGACAAAATGGCTTGCCGCATGCTGGAGCAGTTTGTCCGTAGTTGAGGGCTAGTTGCGGGCCAGTAGGGCGTTGGGTCGGCGGACCATTTGCGTGAGGACAGACAAGTTGGCTGGTGGCCGGTCGCGCTAACTACCCCGGCCGGCCTGCTGTATTATTCAGGCCCGGTGCGCCGGAGGCGCAGCGTCTTCTTCGCAGCGCAGCGTCCCATCCGCCTTGCAAGCTTAAGCCTCCGCCACTGCAGCGGTTATTCGACTCTAGCTCCTCGCTGTGCAGGTCACAACGCTAAATACCCTGTCTTCTCGCCTTCACTCTCTCACTTCACGCAGGGTACTTCTTTTTTTAAAAAAATAAAACAGTCTTCTAACTGGTTTGATGCGGCCCACCAAAAATTCCTCTCTTGTGTCAACCTCTTCATCTCATAGTAGCACCTGCAACCCACGTCTTCAATTATTTGCTGTATGTATTTCAATCTCTGTCTTCCTCTACAGTTTTTGCCCCTCTACAGCTCCCTCTAGTACCATGGAAGTCATTCCCTCATGTCTTAACAGATGTCCTATCGTCCTGTCCTCCTTATCAGTGTTTTCCACATATTCCTTTCTTTTCCGATCCTGCGCAGAACCTCATTTTTTAAGTTACCAGTCCACATCATTTTCAACATTCGTCTGTAGCACCACATCTCAAATGCTTCGATTCTCTTCCGTTCCGGCCCATGTTTCACTACCATACAATTCTGTACTCCAAACGTACATTCTCAGAAATATCTTCCTCAAATTAAGGCCTATGTTTCATACTAGTAGACTTCTCTTGGTCAGGAATGCCCTTTTTGCCAGTGCTAGTCTGTATTTTGTGTCCTCGTTTCTCCGTCCTTCACTGGTTATTGTATTGCCTAAGTAGCAGAATTCCTTATCTTCAAACTACTTCGTCACCATGAATCCTGATGTTAAGTTTCTTGCTGTTCTCATTTCTGCTACTTTTCGTTACTTTCGTCTTTCTTCGATTTACTCTCAATCCGTATTCTGTATTCATTAGATTGTTCATTCCATTCAGCAGAACATGTAATTCTTCTTCACTTCCACTGGGGTAAAGAGGTAGATTCGATTATCTGTTTGTCTGTATAGCTGGTCGCAGGGTCTCCGCGTTGTCAATATGCTTCTGTTTTAGTGCACAACAGTATTATCGGATCTGGGAATGATATTTCACGAGGACACGCTGAACCACTCAATAATACAAAAAATGTTTATATGTGATTTTATGAGCTTTTAACTGCTGTCATGTTCTCCTTTTCATTGACATACATTTCTTTTGATCATCAGATGCACGTCCTATGTAGCTTGGTGTTCGTTGTATTATGTGTACATCGAATATCAGTAAATAAATAAAAATAAATTCAGTTTGAAAGGCTGAAGGAGAACTGTGCCTAGTAACTCACTGTAGTCTTTAAACGAATTTTTCGACTGAGAAGAGCTATAAAAAAAGCAAACGAGCTATTACTCTTCTCTTGGTAGCTACATCTGAAATGTTTGTGGTTGCAGAAGAGAAAGCGAATGCTGAAAGTACCGAAAACAAATTCAGTCTATAAGAACGAACCAGTCGAATTTGTAGACGTCACTTTCGAAATTACGGATGCGACGTGATCTCTCTTTCGGCACGTTATCCGTCTTTCTTCTCGCCGATTACCGCGTCAGCCGTTTATCACATTAGCTGTTCCCGTAAAAACAACTCTTGGCTCTACGTAAAGTAAAAGTCGAGGCGGCCAGCTATCCTGGGTTTCAAAGCAGCCGCTTACGTAGTTAAACAAATGGCATCTGAATGAATGAGTCTTAAGTCAATCTAGCGTGCACGGCCGAGCTCCTCAGAGTTTAATTTTGGGTTCTGCCTACATAATGGCAGGGCGACCATAGAGGAAACATCAGCAAAAAGATGAATAAAGAAATTGGAAGAAGAAGTCCGAAGAAGTGAAAAAAAACCTCGATTGAGAGGAAGGTAAGACACCACCTGGGAGACGGATTGTCCCGTGCCAGTACAGAAACGACTTCAATTTCATGTGCGTAGTAGTAACAGTCAACGCGTGAACGTTTTGTTATGTTGCTACCAGAACTGTCAGCTGAAAATACTTTCCAGTTACGTAATTACGCTTCTGGTTAGCCACGAGTTCTCAACATGCCTAGGATTTGCTTTATGTTATTATACAGCGTGAGTCAGGAGGAAACGTACGTGCTTCAAATGAACTTGCGCCCTATTCTGAATGGCTTCCGAGGTAGACTACATTTAATATCAGTTTTGTACGTTTTTCTTGAATAAATCGAAAACCGCACCTTCCAGCGGAAACTTGTCGCACTACTAAACTAAATTTCCTACAGTAAAGATTCTACTCATTTTTTTCTCTAAAGCTGATAGTGTGGACATGCGCTGTAGCTTAGCTACTAATTGAGGGCGAATTTGTGGCAGTTTCCCGACCAGATACATCACAAATGTCCTGTATCAAACGGTTCATCTCAGTAGCCTCTACACTACTATGCTACGTCGTAAACAATGATACTGTTTGATCAGTAATACCATCCCCTTTCAAAGCATGCAACCTTCCTATTGACTCACTCGTATCCGACACGTATCGCGACCGCTACGGTCGCAGGTTCGAATCCTGCCTCGGGCATGGATGTGTGTGATGTCCTTCGGTTAGTTAGGTTTAAGTAGTTCTAAGTTCTAGGGGACTGATGACCTCAGAAGTTAAGTCAGTGCTCAGAGCCATTTGAACCATTTTGAACCGACACGTATGGCCGTATGCGGAAGTGAGACCGGGACTATAACTAAGAAACACCAAAGGAGGATACAACCAGCTGAAACGAAATTTTTAAGGGAAGTAAAAGGATACACTCTGAGAGTTGAAATGAAGTGTTCTGCAAAAGGAAGGAATTAAATATATTTTACATCAGTGAAAGAGTAGAAAATTAGATAGCAAAATGGAAGAAGAATATTGGCAGAATGGGGACAGAAAGGACGGTGAGACGTGTAACAGATTATAGATCTTATGAAACAGAAACACAGGAAGACCCAGTGAAAAGTGGCTTTTGTGAAGACAGAAAAGAATATAAGCCTACTCTTCGAAGTAAAGAAGCAGCAGCAGAAGAAGAAGAAGAGGAAGAAGAAGAAGAAGATGATGATGATGATGAAGAAGAAAATATCTGCCGTGGTGAAATTCGCAGAAACCTGTGTGATGAAGGAATTTGTTTCAGCTCAAGCATTTGAAAATGGCCGAACAACACATACTGCAATAACACAAATATAGATCACAAACACAATCACCTGTGAAACCACATTGTAACATAGGAAATAAACACTGTAAGCTGTGTTGTAAAACTGTAAGGTAATCGTCATGGTGATGAATCATTAATAACCCAAACTTAGGGTAAAACTATTTGTAAAATAAGTTTCTGCAAGTAATTAAATAATATACATTATCGATGTATAATGTATGGGCTCGGTGCGTACCATATACAAACTGGAGTAGACCTAAATTTCCTTAGTTTATATATAGAATGTGGAGGAAACTACACTAATGGGCTAATGGGCCAATCATTATGTCTACCTCCTTTATGGCGTGTCGGTCCACATTTGAAATGCGACACAGCAGCGATTCTGCGTGGCAGGGATTCGACAAGTACTTGGTATCTTTCTGGAAGCATCCGGCATCAGATTTGTACTTACAGGTAATGGAGTTCCCGTATAAAACGCGCCGCTGGTTTAGGGGTGCGAACCAGTCCCCGCCGACAGTGCCGTCGATGTGTTCCACCGGGTTCATATCAAGCAGATTTCGTGGTTATCAACACTAGTTCAGTAGCACGCTCCTCTAGCCTTCTGACATAAACAGTTATCGAGCTGGAACATGCTAGCAAAGATGACATCAAACATAAAGGTTTATAGAAGGCCTGCAGTCAAGTCCATGCAGTCTACAGCTGCCATTGTGCTTTCGATTACCACCGTATGTCCCATGGAATTCCTGGCTAATATCCCCCATAGCATAATGCTGACTCTGTGGTGCAGTGTATATTTCGAGCAACCGTGCACCTGCATAACGATGTATCCGTACACAACGGTCGATCTGTTGTAACTCGAAAAGCAATTCATCCGACCATTCTACACTTTTCCATTGATCCTCCACCCAACATAGATGGTTCCACACCCATTGCAGTCGTAACTCGCGATGTCGCTGGGTCAGCATGTGAAAACGTAGCGGTCTTCTGCTGTATAGCCTTATGTTCAACGATGTGCGCCACACGATGTGCTCCGAAACACTGTCGCCTGAAATGGCCCTGTACTGTGTGGTCAGATTTGCCACGAATCGCCAGCTATCCCGCATTACGCAGCGGACAAGCCTCGAAACCCCACGTTCTGTGGCTAGACTTTGACGTACTGCAGTCGTAACTCACGATGTTGTTGGGTCAGCATGTGAAGACGTAGGAGTCTTCTGCTGTATAGCCTTATGTTCGATCATGTGCGCCACACGATGTGCT
This sequence comes from Schistocerca americana, assembly GCF_021461395.2. NCBI lineage: Eukaryota > Metazoa > Arthropoda > Insecta > Orthoptera > Acrididae > Schistocerca > Schistocerca americana. Next base: position 174,454,678 of record NC_060122.1, on the reverse strand, counting down.
CCGAAACAATGTCGCCTGCAGTAGCCCTGTGCTGTGTGGTCAGATTTGCCACGAATCGTCAGCCATCACGCATTATGCAGCGGACAAGCCTCGAAACCCCACGTTCTGTGGCGAGACTTTGACGTCAAACACCCATAGCACAGTAGGCAAAGGAAGATCCCTGACAGCTCGCAGCACTGTTGCAGCTTTCAGCTAACGTCTTCAAGCGAAAACGGTGGTAGTCCACAGAACCTTGACAATACTGAGACGTTGCCATAGAGAAGTTTACAAAGTCCAATATTGGTTGAAGTATCCCTGTGAATCTGCCACGTCCAGCCCACAGCAATTTTTTTTCTTTAGTGGTAATTTCACACCTGATACCGGTAGGCCAGCAGCGGCACATTACGCCGCTCTTCAGCCACAGATAGAACTAATGAGACAAAAGAAGACAATCGGGGAATAGACAGGGTGGATATACAACCGCAGACATACAAAAGTAAAACACAGGGAGCTGTTCACGGGCGCAGAGTCCAAAATAAAAATGTTCAGACACGTGGACACGCACAGTGAGGATGGATGGCAAACGCGAACGTTGGAGCACAAACGAGTAACACTGGAACACTTGAACATGAACACGACGACACACACACAAACACTAGGCGAAGATCTCCGGCGCGCGAAAGTTCACTATTCGTGTGTGAGTCCAGGGACCTGCCAAAAAGGGTAAGAAGGGGGGAGGAGGGAGAGGGGAGTGTGTAGATGCCAGTGGCAGTGGAGAAGGGAGGGGGAGGAGAGAAGGTAGGCGGGGTTGGGGAAGCCCAGGGGAGGAGGGAGGGAGGAAGGGAGTAGGGAGAGAAGGGAGAGAGGGTGCCCTCAGGAGTAAAACACAGGGTGCAGGAGAGGAGGATCAAAGTTGGTAGGAGGGGTAGATGGAAGGGATGAGGGCATCATCAGGGAGGGGAGTTGGTGGAAGCCACCTTGGGCAAGGGTATGGAGAGTGGAGAGATGGAGAGCAGATGGGATGTGGGAATGCAGGCGCGGCAGCGGCAGCGGACGGGGGCGGGAGAGGATGGGAGCCCACAGCACCTATCGAGGATCAATTTACGCCGACTGTAGCCGTGCACTCGTACTTTCAACATCCTTCAACCAGTTTCCATAGTTGCCCCTATCAGTAGTATACAAACAGCCAGCCGATTTCGCCGTTTCCGAGATGCTTGTGCCATAACAATCATGCTCAGTTTCCTCATTTGCAGGTTGTACCTTGCTAGAATGATCCCTCATTCGCCTCCTCTCCGCTTATTCATTTTGCTCACAGAGTCAGTCTCCCCCATTGTCACCGGATGGCATTCGGTCTCTCTACTGGCACTGGCGAAAGTGTTTCGTTTCATCATCGTATTTCTGTTCAACAACAGAATACGTGTGCTTGAATAAAACTTACGCCAACTCTTACTTTTCGTCTGTATTGGAATCAGTTTAATAAACACTGCACTATAATCGGCTTATTATTAGCTTCATTATGTATTGGTTCTGTTTTGACCTTGTAGTAAAGAGCTATAACGTTTCCTCACTAAATACAACGCTCGCAAGCGGTGGCGAAATTTGGGGTGGGGGGGGGAGGGGGTCACCGGGGCCTCGCGATGTGGCGGTTCGGGCAGGCGCTGCGAACGCCAGGGGGCGCCAATGGCAGCTCTGGCTCGCGGCCAGCATTGGCGCCCTGCTTTATGGGCCGAAATTTAGAGCGCGGCGCGGTTCCGGCCCAGCGCGGGTCGGCGGTCGGCTCGCGAAATAATAGCGCGTGGCGGGCGGGCCTCGGTGTGGTGGCAGCAGGCGCGCTGGAGACGGTTATGGTGTGGGTGGGTGGGGGCGGGCGGGCCCATCCCGCAGACACGTGGATGCAGAGTCCTTGCGCGAGTTCCAACTCAGCACTTCAGGCGCAGTGGCTGCACTGAAAGAAACGCTCCTAGCTAGTGGTGTTGAAACGTCCCCTCAGAAAAATATATGAATTACTGTGCTGGTAAACCCTTACGTTATTTGATCTTCAAACAGCTGAGCAAAACTGAACGTACTCAGACATTTCTCTCTTTACTTATTCTGATCAACACTAAACTGACACACAATATTTTTAGCGCAGCGCAATCTCACTTTCAATAACCCCTACAAAAGAATGGCCCTGACTAACAATAACCTATACCTTTCACGAATCACTTACCTCACAAAAATCTTCGTTATCGAACTACTGCAATCCAGTGAGCGCCACTACTGCCAGCTAAATAAAAGATTCTAACTACTGAAGGCAGTAACTACTGATAGGCATAGTTAGCAAATGAAAGATTTTGATAGAGAACAAACAATGTATTTACCTTAACAGTGTTCAAAAGTCATTATATATATATATATATATATATATATATATATATATATATATATATATATATATATATATATATCAGTTCATGACATCCAGTCTTACAAATTTACTCTCTCTGATGGACAGACGTCCAGATCATCCGCTCTCAAAACTCCGCCATCTCACTCCCCACATCCACCACTGCTGGCGGCTCACCTCCATCTGCGCAACGCTACGCGCTGTTCACATCCAGCTGTCCAACACTACAATAGCAGACAACAATGCAAACCAGCCACAGATTGCACACAGCACAGCCAGTGATTTTCATATAGAGCGCTAGGTGACATTACCAACATAAAAACCTAAACAGCCTACTTACATAGGCCTTTGCCCAAAAGAATTTGTAAAATTTTTTGTGGGGAGCATGGGGGCTATGTAAGTGGGCTGTTTAGGTTTTTATGTTGGTAACGTCACGTAGCGGTCTCTATGAAAATCACTGACTGTGCTGTGTGCAGTCTGTGGCTGGTTCGCATTGTTGGAATTTGCTACTGTAGTGTTGGGCAGTTGGCTGTTAACAGCGCGTAGCGTTGCGCAGTTGGACGTGAGCCGCCAGCAGTGGTGGATGTGGGCAGAGAGATGGCGGAGTTTTGAGAGCGGATGATCTGGACGTGTGTCCATCAGAGTCAGTAAATTTGTAAGACTGGATGTCATGAACTGATATATATATTATGACTTTTGAACACTATTAAGATAAATACATTGTTTGTTCTTTTCAAAATCTTTCATTTGCTAACTATGCCTATCAGTAGTTAGTGCCTTCAGTAGTTAGAATCTTTTATTTAGCTGGCAGTAGTGGCGCTCGCTGTATTGCAGTAGTTCGAGTAACGAAGATTTTTGTGAGGTAAGTGATTCGTGAAAGGTATAGGTTATTGTTAGTCAGGGCCATTCTTTTGTAGGGATTATTGAAAGTCAGATTGCGTTGCGCTAAAAATATTGTGCTTCAGTTTAGTGTTGATCAGAATAAGTAAAGAAAGAAATGTCTGAGTACGTTCAGTTTTGCTCAGCTGTTTGAAAATCAAGTAACGTAAGGGGTTTACCAGCACCGTAATTCATAAGTTTTTCCAAGGGGACGTTTCAGTGTTGTATGTATAGGGCTATTCGTAAGTACCTACGACATTTCAAAAGACTATGTGGAAACTACAGTACGTACGGAGGAAAGGCACAAGGGTTGGGCAAAAATACCGGAAAAGGACAAACACAACACATGATCATGCCTAATACGGAGTAGAAAAGAAGCTGGCATTCAAAACAACTTCCACTCGTCCTTAAGTGGGTAAATACAGCACCTGTACGGTTTTTAAAGGAATATTGTACCAATATTCCTGCAAATTGGTGGCAATTTCAAGTAACGGTGATAGATAGAAATCACGCGTTCTTCTTTCTATAGTAAGCCACAAAGGCTCGACAATATAGAGATATGATGCCTCTTTTGGCCAGGGGACATGCGACAGTTCATCCACCTGCATACAAAACCAGTCCTGCACGATGCTTGTTAACATGGGCCCTGTAGTCTTAGAACAATGTATCGCCATCGCGGAAGAAACACTGTCGCATATGACGGTCCTGACCAACCAAAATGGTGATCCTTGGCAGTAATGTGATCTTGCGGAGTAACCATGGAGCTAACGTAAAACCAAAGGCATGGGACCGACCCCCCGCCTTGTTTCACTGTTGCAACTAGGCCAGAAGTTAGTGTGAAACAAGACTCATCAGAAAAAATTACTGTTCCATTTCTACAGAGCCCAGGTTTTATGGCTTCTGCAGAGCGTTTGCCCGCTACGGGCACGTTCTTCACCAAGACTGGTTTCTGAATTCCACGTCGTCCTGCAGTTCGCTGTTGGTGGATGTCGCTTCGTGTGGGTTTGGTACTGACAGTCGTCACGAAAGCGACATTCAGTACTGCAGCGATTTCTGCAGCTCCCGTCCTTTATTTTTCGTCACTGTCCTCTCCAGTGACTGTCTCTCGCAGTCCTCCAACGTACACTTCCGTCCACGTTGTTATTTTACGCATGGCTTCTTTTCCCACTTTCCCTGTATGCGCTTCAAACCTTCGATACCGAGCTTCATGAAACACCAAATGCTTCGGCTCCACAACTGGTTACGAACTCCAACAATTTGCACTTGCAATGTATTAAAGATAATGCGCAAGTGCTCTTCGTGGTCAAACGGCACGACGCAATCTGGTGGTTAGAGTAGAATCAGCGTATTCAAATATCCATTGCTTGCAGTGTTTCCATATTTTGGTCCAACCCTTGTACACAACAGTGGATGTATAGTAGAATTCCTCTACGTTTTTTGACTCGCATTACACGAACACTCATAATGGGCACGCTTAATGGAAGTCTCTGACAGAAATTGGCAGGGAAGGCATTACAACAGCCCGCCTTTGAATTCTGTTCAGTGGATCACAGAATGTAATTTCAGCCTGCAGAGGAGTGTGCACTGATTTCAAACTTCCTGGCTGATTAAAGCTGTGTGCCCGACTGGGACTCGAAGCTGAGACATTTGCCTTTCGTGAGCAAGTGCTCCACCGACTGTGTCATTCAAGCATGGCTCAGCGCCTACTCTGACAGCCTCACGAGTACTTCCTCCAATGGCTCCTTCGTTTCAAACTTCACAGACGTTCTGTTGCGTAGCTTGCTGGACTAGCAATCCTGAAAGAAGAGATATTTCAGAGACATCCCCCACGCTGTGGTTAAGCCACATCTTTGTTAAATCTTTTCTTTCAGGAATGCTAGTCTCTCGAGGTATGCAGGAAAATTACCACAACGTTTGGAAGGTAGGAGACGGGGCACTGGTGAAGGTAAGGCTATGAGGGCGGCTCATGAGCTGTTATTGGTTAGCTCAGTCGGTAGACCACTTGACCGCGAAAGGCAAAGGTCCCAGCTTCGAGTTCCAATCGGGCACACAGTTTCAATCGGTAACTAATCATTGATTTGATTGCCTATCAGCAGGGGCGCAAAAATTCGATGTGACAATACGGAACAGATGATCTATCTTCATGTCTGGGCACGTCTGCAAACAAGAGCAAATCCGTCACGGCGCTTATTAAGAACGAATATGCCTGCAGCTTTCCGATACACACATGTTTACTTCCTCACACAGAGTTCGTGCCCATCTCGGGATGAGAAGCACTTAATTTCTCTCTCTTTCATGCTTGGCTATTAGGTATACCCATTAACGTGCCTTAAGAAGCTTGATTATTCGCAACAAAAAGTGTTCAAAGTCTTAGCTTATGAACAATGAATTAACTAATTATTTTGCTTAAATATGAAAATTGTTGTATAGGCTATTCACTTCTGTTAAACAAACTATTACACAGGAATACCAACAAGTGAGGGCTTACAGAAATCGCGCCATATAGAAGATGAAATGTCGAGAATTGCAGTATTGTCTTTCCCGTAGTTGGTTTTAACGGAAAACCGGTACATTGTTGCTGGAAAGGCTGCGTAGCTAAAAATTTCCTCCAACAAACGGCGGCAACTTTGCAAATAACCGCTCGTAAATCGGTACATTACTGTTTATCGTCATACTTTCCGAAGAGTCAATTACTCATCTCATACTGATAAGGATTAAATGTGTGAAAAACTGTTCGTGTAATGTAACAGAAATATCTCTTCGAAAACAAATTCTTCTTTAAAGCAGCCATCAATTACGACAAAAAATACAGTCTAAATATGAAATAACCGAATGAGTAAAAGATATAACAAATATTTTAAGAAATACATAACACGAATGATGACTTTTATTTCATACACAAACTGGTTTCAGTCCCAGACCATGCTCACGGTGCTCAAATTCAACACTCCTTGTCATACAGACATTTATTGTCTGTTTACCAATTGATCAATACCTGCTTCTCACAGTCATTGTGTATTGGATCCGTACTGTTAGAATTTAATTCTATGGTTTGTGCTTTCACAGGATGTATGGCACGTGCTGTTGGATTTGTAACAGCACTTTGAATGCCGTGACCAATGTCTTGAACTGAAATCTGTTAGTGAATAAAATACAAGTCAGCACTTGTGCTATGAATTTCTCAAAAAAAAGTACATGCTGATATTCGCTTGGTTCAAATGGCTCTAAGCACTCTGGGACTTAACATCTGAGATCATCAGTCCCTTAGTCTTAGAACTACTTAAACCTAACTAACCTAAGGACATCACACACATCTATGCCCGAGGCAGGATTCGAACCTGCGACCGTAGCAGCCGCGTGGTTCCGGACTGAAGCTCCTAGAACAGCTCGGCCATAGCGACCAGCGATATTCTCCTCGAAAAATTACTTAGATTTAACAAAGCTTAGCGGAACAATCTTTCTTGTTTACATCTCACCAAAATAACGAAATTAACATCTTGCTCACCTTAATTAAATGCATTTTCAATGTCCCGAAGTGCACACTGAATGATGAATTTTACAAAAGAAGAACTCCTCTCCTTGTGGATGTAGCTCTTGTATGTCACGAACATTATGTGGCTCCTCTGTACTGAATGTGTATTGTCCAATTTCTTATTAGGTGTCATCACTTTTTAAATGAAGTTCCTGTGCATAAACATGATTTCGACGAGTTTACTTCCAGTGGCCGCCCCCACGATATCAGTTCTGCCATCTCCTACTTTCCAGACGTCGCAAAAGCTGTCCTGCTTACCTGTCCGCGTGGTTAGCTGAGTAGTGACATGTTTCGTGTTTGCCTACTAAGCAGTAGACCCGGGTTCGATTCCGGGGCGGGTTGGAGATTTTCTCCGCTCGTGGGTTGGGTACTGTGCTGTTCTCATCATCACCGAAGTGCAAATCGCCCAATGTGGCGTCATCTGAAATATGATTTGCAACCCAGTGGCCGAACTTCCCCGGATGGGGCTTCCCGGCCAACAATTCCACACGATCATTTCACTTTTCCTACTCACCTTTCCGGAATTGAGTCTTTCAGTATGCAGAGCGTCACAGAAATCCACTGGAAAATAGAAATTTCCATTATTGTTCATCAATGTGGTGAATTTCGGACCGGTTCAAGGGTCACTTTAATTAAGAAATTGTTATGACTAGTGTCACCACACATTTGGGACTATACCATTAAATATTAAATAAAAAACTCTCACCTGCACTTCTAAAGCATGTTGTTTACTTGGTTCCGAACCTCTCGATGGGCTATAAAAGCCGAAAGCCGGTTTATAGCTAGACATATAATATTTAGCTAAATATTACCCCAGTATTTCCTATTTAATATAGTTGCCAGTATTTCCTATTTAATATAGTTGAGAGAACGTCAAGCACAGACGCAAAATTCAGTCAGTATTACACCACTCACTCAAAACACAATTCCATGAACTCTAAAAATTAGGTATCTTTTGTGTAATAGGTTTAAAGGTGACTGTTTTAAGTAATTTTATACACAATTTCTAAAACATAATTGCGTGAAATTCTTCAAATTCTTCATCCAATCTCGTTGAGGACGAAGCAATCAAGCTACGATAAAAAAAAATCGTAGTTTTGTTTATTGATGGCATTTTTCTGGATAGGCGTTACATAGCGATTGTGAAGTCATGCAGTAAACAGTGTAGCGGATAGGACTCTTGTGCATTCACTTTACGGAGTAACGCTGACCTCTTGTCTTCGAGGTTAACGTATAAGAATTGGAAAGATAACGCACCAGGCTCCTTCTGCTACGGTTCGCACCATGCCTAAGCACAGATGCGTTTATTCTACACGGTTCGAACAGCTGATACAGAACAAAGTCTGACAAATTTCCAGCTGCTCGTTCGTGAATTTTTACCCCTTTTCTCCCCTCCACAAAGCTCCCCGCTACATCCCCTTTACGAGCGTCTCTCTGAACCCTTTTGACAGCGCGGGAAAAGCAGCCGGTACATTGCAGTCTATTGTGGGACATTCCGCTGAAGAGGAGTTGTCTCTCCACGTGACGTATGCCTAACACGGCATTTACGAGAGTCACATTCACCGCCGACTGATTAAACGAAAGGCACTCGGCTTTTGAAGATCATCAGTTTCACTGAATTCAGTGCCATGCGGGTTTTCGTGGGGCGAATTTACGTTCCATATTTTTGGCTTCTAATGGTTGACGGTAATACTCATTTGGCCAAACTCCTCTTAGTCCCGTTTTGTATAAGAAATCTAAATGACATTATTACTTCAAATATAACATAGAATTATTTTCAAAAGGAAATTATGAAACCTCGTAAGGGGCAATGTAATAATGATGTCAACGTTCGTTATCATGCAATATCGTCAACGTCTTCTGTACATCGGATTGTAAAATTTGCAGTACATTCCATCGAACACGTTTCACAGCAAGGACAAACTGGGGCTGTGGCTTTTCACAGAATTAAGTGAGGCGTCGCAGTGGTCGATTCATTCACTAATTGGTCCTCAAAGTGCAGAATTCCTGTCGTTGCCTTAACTACCTTATGGCAAATTCTGAAATGATTACTTTGCCTAACTCACTATTTTGCTTCGTCCATAACGAACTCATGATCGGCAGGGCAATAACCTCACTTTCGTCCTTTATTTTATTTCAGGATATAATTCTACAGAAGTAAGTTTCCAATTATTTTTGTTTCCACTATTGTGTTAATCAGTACCCTACTTTTATTAATCTCTTCTAACACTTTGGGTGCAGGATTCTCCTCTACATAGATTACAAAAACATTAACATTTATGCTAGAGAAAAAGTAGAAAGAAGTTATGTTCCCGTCCTTCAACTCGTATCTACACTTGTTCCATGGCATCGTCTTTAACTACAGTCAGTAGTACAAATGTAAGACGTAAATGGAAGGTGTACTGCCTTTCCTGAAATTCAACCTAAACTGATTTTTGTGACTGGTGACAAATACCATTTATGTACGAATATTTGAAGAGACGTCTGCGTAATGTACGGTTGCCTACGTGTTGTGGTTCGCTTTCGCGGGATTGCTAATTTATTTTATTCAACTAAACTGCGTCAGCCGATAATTCCATAAAACGGCAAGGGTGTAATACCGCAAAATAAGCAAACATCCTTGCCTTCTAGAGGCTGAGAGACACTCTGAAAGAAAAACAGGCTCAGCTGATATTCAGTTTCTTAAGTGTGACGCAGTTAAGTTGCTATCTGGGTCGTCACAGGAATATAATACGTGAGAGTTCCGTTCGAAGTGTGAATGTGGTACCAGCAACTCATATTTGTTAGTTTGTTTGAAATTAACTCATATGGCTTTTGTAAGGTTAATAAGTAAACAGTTCGTATATAGCTGATGAATAATAGACCCTCAATGCTCATCTCTAATACGTATTTCGGAGCCAAAGCTCCATCTTCAACTTTCGCTTAAAAGTTACCGTCGTGGAATGTTGAAATTGTCATATTTACGGAAGTTGTGTTGTTGTATAAAACGAAAAGCCGCGGCAGTGAAAAACAAACTAAAGTTATAAAAACTCTCAGGGTTTCGTTAAAATAGACAGAAATAGATCCTTAACAAGCAGTGTTACGGTTTGTCTTCCCTGAGCGGAGTTTACTTTTGTTCCTGATCCGCATTGATGCTTTCTTTTGTGATAGTAAATTTTCATGATTTTTTTGTAGGGATGTGGTGATATCCTTTTGAGAGCCGATGTTTATTATTGCGGTGTAAAAGTTGTTAACGGAGAACAGACTGCGACAAAAAACACCGTGGAACACATCACTTTATTGTCCTCATTTCGGAGTACAGTTTTATTACTTTCAGCCAGTTTCTTAAAATGACAGTTTGCTTTCTTCTGTGAATATAAAACCTCACTTACTCCCCCCCTAACATTTTTGTAGTGTAGGGTCATCATCTCTGTATACTTCTACAGCTGTACAACCACTGTGAAGAGTGTGGCATAGGTACATACGATTGTACCAGTTATTATGGCTTTTTCCCTTTCCATTCACATGTGGACCGCCGGAGGTATGTTTAAACACTTCCGTGCTTTCTGTAATTAGTCTCACTCTCTTTTAGTGATCCCTACGAGAGCGATACGTAGGACATTATGGTATACTCCTACTTTATCACTTCTACATCTACATTTATACTCCGCAAGCCACCCAACGGTGTGTGGCGGAGGGCACTTTACGTGCCACTGTCATTACCTCCCTTTCCTGTTCCAGTCGCGTACGGTTCGCGGGAAGAACGACTGTCTGAAAGCCTCCGTGCGCGCTCTAATCTCTCTAATTTTACATTCGTGATCTTCTCGGGAGGTATAAGTAGGTGGAAGCAATATATTCGATACCTCATCCAGAAACGCACCCTCTCGAAACCTGGCGAGCAAGCTACACCGCGATGCAGAGCGCCTCTCTTGCAGAGTCTGCCACTTGAGTTCGTTAAACATCTCCGTAACGCTATCACGGTTAATAAAACAACCCTGTGACGAAACGCGCCGCTCTTCTTTGGATCTTCTCTATCTCCTCCGTCAGCCCGACCTGGGACGGATCCCACACTCGTGAGCAATACTCAAGTATAGGTCGAACGAGTGTTTTGTAAGCCACCTCATGTCGTTTCTTGAAATTTCCTAAGTATGTTTCTTCAGGCGTTTCCCAGTTCGGTGTTTTCGGCATCGCCTTGACGCTCTTCCACGAGTCAAACATACCTCTGACCGTTAGTGCTGCCCTTTTTTGTATTTCCTATTAGTCATATTTCGTAAGGTTTCCATACACTTGGGAAGCAGTATTCAAGGATCGGTTGAACTATTGTTTAGTAGCCGGCCGCGGTGGTCTCGCGGTTCTAGGCGCGCAGTCCGGAACCGCGCGACTGCTACGGTCGCAGGTTCGAATCCTGCCTTGGGCATGGATGTGTGTGATGTTCTTAGGTTAGTTAAGTTTAAGTAGTTCTAAGTTCTAAGGGACTGATGACCACAGCTGTTAAGTCCCATAGTGCTCAGAGCCATTTCAACCATTGTTTAGTAAGCAGTCTCTTTCGCAGACTCAGTCAACCAAAGTCTGTCACCTGCCTTACCCACGACTGAGGATATGTAGGTCTACTTCACATACATATAAATTTTTACACTCATTTATTTGAGCGATTCCATCTGTGACTCACTGATATTGCAGTCATAGGATACTATAAGGGGCGGTCAAAGACTTTCCGTTCGAAGCCCATAGAGTCCAGAGACAGTATTCCAATCAGGCAAAATCGCCGTGAGCATTGATGCATCGAGTTGAAGATACCCGTTTAGAAGTTCAAAACTACCAACTGGACATCCTCGTGTGACAGAAACCGTTCAAGGCCTTTTTTTAAAGAACCGAAGGCGTGGTAATCGCGTAGGGAGAGATCAGGACTAAAGGGCTGGTGCCCTACTGTCTCCCAATTGTGTGGACGTAACGTCGGCGTTACATTTGCGATGTGGGGACGTGCATTTTCGAGAAGCAGCAGAACTCCTTGGCGCACCATTTGACAGACATTCAGCAGTATACACATTCTTGATTCTCCGATATATGTCTAACGGTGTTTGTCATACGACAACCAAGGAAAAAGAAATCTCGTTGGTCATGTATGGACGCATTTGATAATATGTCGCCATAGTTCACGAATCTGCATTTCCCGCACACACGCCATAAAGGCACTAATACCTTGTCTACATGTCGGTGCTTACATGCATCGGAGTGGCGCTACGTTGCGTACACTCTGCAGCAATGCGCTCAAACGGAACCTTTTACATCGCCCCTTATAATATTATCTGAAAGGTCATTAACATACGACATAGAGAGAAAGTGTCCCATTATACTTCTCTGAGGAGTATCTGAGATTACTACTACATCTCTCCATGACTCTCTGTGCAAGATAACGTACTGCCACTTCCCTAATTAGAAGTTCTCAATCGATTCACAAATTTCGCGTGATGTCCCATAATAAGAAACGTTCTTCTAGATCAGGGCTTCACAACATACGTGCTCGCGGAGCAAGCTGTGAACAGCAAGGCGCGAGCACGGAGCAGCGCGAGCACGCTACCCTTACTACCAGACCAGAGCGGAGAGTGGGGAAAGTCACGTGGGGCACACAACAAATAATGGTTCAAATGGCTCTGAGCACTATGGGACTTAACATCTATGGTCATCATTCCCCTAGAACTTAGAACTACTTAAACCTAACTAACCTAAGGACATCACACAACACCCAGCCATTACGAGGCAGAGAAAATCCCTGACCCCGCCGGGAATCGAACCCGGGAACCCGGGCGTGAGAAGCGAGAACGCTACCGCACGACCACGAGATGCGGCCGGGCACACAACAGCTGCCGCCAGTTAATGTAAATCCGCGGCCACCTGCAGGGATATCACTCACGAATTATTACTGTTACAAATGAAACAAATAAAGGAGAATGTACACGTGCCACATAATTTTATTAGCTTAGTGTATGCCTCTACATTCGCATTAATTTGTGAACTGTTACACAATAAAAGGTGTCACTGAAGTGTGGGATTCTCGGTTATCTTGTACTTTTTGCCCTTTACAATTGCGTCTATGTTCGGAGTAATTGTTCTTGTGCATTTTAGGCGCAGCGTGCAGTTTAAATTTCGATCAGACAAAGCGTTTCTCAGGCGCGTCTTGTTACATTTCGTTGCAGAGAACAGTTGTTCACAAACATAAGTGGAACCGAACATGGATATTATTGTAGCCGCCAGTTTGTGCAAACGAAGAAATCTATCCTGAGGGAAGTGTCTGTAGAATTCCAAAATGTTTTTCTTGTTCTGAAATTTGTCTCTATATTCTCTGTCACACTGCAGGTCAATAATTTCTTGCTGCAGCTCAGGACGAATCTCTTACATATTCGCTGAATATGGAGAGAACAGATCAAAATCACTGTCTAGTGCTGTCAGACCTAGAAAGCGCTGATCAACTAAACTATGTGAATAACGTTCACAGTCTTTGTGAACATCTTGCATGGATGATAACTTAGGAAAATGAGGTAGGTGTCCTGTTTCCAGCTGACTCACCCAAAGTGTCAATTTCATTTTAAAAGCTCGTATTCGATCTATGAAATGAGTAATTAGCAGATCTTTACCTTGTAGTAAAATGTTCAAAGCATTCAGATGGCTAGTTAAATCTGCAAAGAACGCGAGATCACATTCAAACGTGCGCGCGCATTTCCCCCCCTCCCCTCCCTCCCTACTCCGCGACCTTGCACCTGCTCGCGAGCACGTGCCTGAGCAGACGCGAGTACTCGCGCTCAAAACCGGCCAGTTGTCAAGTCCTGACCTAAACGTTGTGAGGTATTGAGTCGAATGCTTAGTTCTAGTCCAGGATGTGTACATGCATACGTTACTGTCAGTCGGTACTGTAATGTATCCATGTGTCAACTAAGAGTAGAAGTGGGTCCAATAAAGAACACCATCTGTTTGTAATTTTGTTGCTGCCACGCAGTTTGTTAAACTAAAGTCTGCTTCCTTTTTTGTGTGTGTGTGTGTGTGTGTGTGTGTTTTGCCAGAATTACTGTCGTTCGTTGGCTGGCAAGTACACGGCAGGCCAGAGTGCTGATACCTCAGGCACAGTGCTTGCCGGATCGCCGGCTGTCGGCAGCGGGCACTCTGAGGGCCTCGCCGGGCGAGCTTAACCGAGCACATCGGGCGCAACTGCGCCTGACGGAGCCGGCCACAGATCTGCATGCGAGCCGCCGTTAATCCGCGCCGCGGTCTGCCTGCGGCCGCGCCCTACAGGGCCCGCCGCGCTACAGCGAGGGCCCGGATAATCATCACCACGCCAGCCAGCAGCTGGTTCATTATTCTTACAACCGTATGGCCGATGTCGTCCTTATTAAAGGAATCGAGAGTGTATTGGGGACAGGCAATAAATTTAACATTAAAAAAGTTAAAAAATAATTGGAAGATGGGGTGAAGAGAGTGGATAGCGTCTTGAAGGGACACTGAAACATGAACATCAAAGTAAAGGAAATGCGTATAAATTAGGTTATGTTGAAGAAATCAAATCAGGAGACGAGGTGCTGAAAGTAGGAGATGAGTTTTGCCCTTTGGGCAGGAAACTCACTCATGACCACAAGAGAAAAGTAAATATTAAATGAAGTTTGGCAACGGCAAGGAAAGTTCTTTCGTAAGAGATAAATACACTAAAATTAGCTCTTCCTTCTGTCGTACTCCACAGTTTGATATACAGGGTGTCCCACTCAAACCTGCCTGATTTAAAGGACCCAGAAGAGAAAAACCACAGCAGACACAACAATAAAAAATGCACCACATTGTAGAGCATCTCGACGAATTCATATTCCCGCGTCAGAAGTGTCATGTATCGTCACCGGAGTGAAGCATGGTCGCATGAAGTGAAATTAGGGACTACAGGAGCGCGCGCGAGCAGTAGTGTGGTTTGCAGAAACAAAATCGCCGATTACTGTGCAAAGAAATTATCGTCGTATGTATGAATGTGATCCACCTTGAGAGAAAACAACTAAGGAACGGTATTGGACGTTTCTGGCAGCGGGAAGTGTTCTGAAACATTCTGATGGTGCATGTTACGGAGTTTCGGACGAGACAGTGGAGGACACCAGACAAACGTTTCTCAGAAGCTAACGTAAGTGAATTCTTCAAGCATCTAGGCAACTTCATGTACCTCGATCAACATTGCATCATGTAGTTCATCAGCGTCTGCGTATGTTTGCTTACAAAGTGCAAATTCTGCAACATCTGACGCCGAACGGCAAACCTCGCCGACAACAATTTGCTGCGGATACCCTGCATCGTTTTGATATGGATGCCATCTTCCTGGAAAAATGTTTATTCTCAGATGATGCAACCTTTCATATATCGGGAAGGGTTAACAGGCATAATGTTCGTATTTGGGGTTCGCAAAATACACACGTTGTCCTTGATCATTTTCGTGATAGCCTTAAAACTAAACGTCTGGTGCGGGCGAATGCGCGACAGGATTGTTGGACCGTTCTTTGCGGAACAAACAGTGGATGGGTCAGTGTATCTGGACATGTTGGAGCAGTTTATGTACCCTCGGATACAAGACTTGCAACCGAACATCATTTTTCAACAAGATGGAGCTCCGCCGCATTGGTCAACGGCTGTTCGCAAGTTCCTGGATAGGAAATTTCCCAATCGTTGGATCAGACGCGGAGGACCCATTGCCTGGCCACCAAGTTCACGCGACATTACGCCGCTTGATTTCTTCATGTGGAGATTCGTGGAGGACCGCGTGTATACTACCAAAGTCGACGATATGCCTACATTGAAACATCGTATCACTAACGCAATTGCAACAGTAGCAGAGGAAATATTACAAACAACTTGGCAAGAAATTGAATATAGACTCGATATTCTTCGTGCTACAAATGGTTCACATTTAGGGGTGTATTGATGATAATTCTTTGAGAGGCTCTACAATGTGGTGCATTTTTCATTGTCGTATTTACTACGGGTTTTTTTTTCCTGGGCCTTTGAAATCAGAGAGTTTTGAGTGGAACACCCTGTATATACTACCAAATAGCTGAGACAAATTTTTTATTATTTGCGTTTCGTAGTTCCGACAGATTATAAACATTAAAATTTTTACAGCATGTGCCCATTACAACAAAATGTGATACATGTACACTGCCTGACAAGAAAAGTGAAGCACCAGGAATAGGAGGAGGAAACAAAACGAATCCTTAGGGATTGACAGGGTATGCCATGTTATTTCAGTGAGTAAGAAATCGGGTCAGATTTTCAAAGGGATTGGCACTGTGAACCCACTTATCAGTATGATGTTGCATCGCCTATGACCTGCATGCATGCACTGATGGGAAGGTTGTCATAAATCTGTTGCATCCTTTTCTGGAGACTGCCTGGTCCACAACTGTTGTAACTGGCCGTTGACGTGGTGGATACTGACAGTAAGATGCAGTTCACTTCCGAGTTGCCACGAGTTCTGTCGGGGACACTCTGGCCATTTTGTTGGACACAGGAATAACTTAACATCGCACAGCCAGACCACAGAGACACGATCCGCTCCTGTGGAGGATTGTCCTGTGGCACTGTCCTAATGCATGAGAGGTAACACATAAGCACGTAGGATGTCCGTAAAGTACCTTATGCCGTCAGAGTTCCCTCAACCACTACCAGCCTGACCTGAAGTCCTTCGCAGTTCCTCATCAAATGATGACACTAGGAGTAACGCCGCAGTCTCTCTTTGGAAGTATGGAACTACTTGCCAGGTAGCCGCAATGCTCGCCGACGGTTATCGGGGGCGGTGCAGAACCACATCCATTTGCAGTCCACGCTTCCACCACCCCAGACACAGCCGTTCGTGTTATGATGTTAATAGCAACCTTCGCGTGGGACGGTAGTTCTCTAGCCGGTTTACTGTCCGTCTCTATCAGTGTTATGGGGTGACACAGGTTATAAGGACTCCACTACAACTTCCCTAATATCAGACGCTAATACGAAGTTATGTATATAGAGTGAATCGCCGAGTGAAAATTTGTGCAAGACCGGGAATCGAACATGGGTCTCTTGCTTACTAGGCAGGTGCGTTAGCCTCTAAACCACCTAGGCACAGATGTTCACACAACTTCACGGATTATCCTCCCTCCTCGGCAAAATTCGCATTCCCGCCAGTCTCTGAAATTGCGTCATTTCATTTGCTGATGTGAAGGGCATGCGACGATCTTGGCCCACAATACGGCGATCCACCTGTGTTACGGTCAGACATGATTGACCAGACTCTTGGCGACGAGTACGCTTTTTCCTCGTGCTCCCATACAGTCTAACATCAAGCACCATCACATACGAACTCCGTACGAATATGGATATTACACAATGCGATCAGGTGGACAAACGAGTGAAGATCCAGAATGAGGCTATTTTCAAATTGTACCAGATGCTGATAAACCGACTCACACGAGTACGCAGCATCTCCGCGTCCTTTACAGTATACAGTCAACATCTGACGCTGTTCACGCCCTTTACACGCCCTAATACGCCTGGTAACAAGACTATCTACGTTTAAGGGCGGCGGGGGGGGGGGGGGGGGGGGGGGGGTAGGACGTCAAACGGGCCGACTTGGAGCAGGAGAGGCACCACAGGACATTTTAATTTCCAGTGTCTATACTGTTACAAATAAATTCATAAAACTTTAACAGCATGACCAAGAAGGATTCAGGGTTCATACTCACAGCAGTGGAAGCTCAAAAACGTAACAAAACGCATTTTTTACATGTGAAATTTCATCATTTTTTCACTTACTACTGGCTGCATTTGTTGCTATAGGTACACTTTTCTTCCTAAGTAAGAGAGATTCTTCGATGACTTTTGCACAGCACACAAACCATAGTTACAGGTGTATGTAACTCTAGAAGTTATTTAATTTATTAAAAAATGAATGAACTGTTACATTTTAAACTTCATGTTTAGAAAAAATTCAAGTTTGACGTCCTACCCCCCTTAACTCTAATAAATTGTCGTCGCCGTTCTACCTGTCACATAGAATTGCAACTGATACCCACCTATTGCTTGTATGTGAACGAAGTTACTATGACATCTCGGAGTGCTTCACTATTTCGTCAGGAAGTGTACAAGCTTTCCAAAAGTGATGCTACATGTGAATTTTGAAAGTATATGAGTGGATCAAATAACTAATAAAAATCTTCAATTTAATCAGACAGAAACTGTGACAACTTCTATGTAGGATAGGTCGATGGGATTTACCCTAGAGACAATAATTTGCAAATTGATATTACTCTGGGAAATAAAAGTTGTTAAATTCTTTCCATTCCATTCTGGCACGCTGGTACAGCTACCCACCGTTGTGTATTATTTCTGATTGAAAAACGGTCTGGGCTGCAAAGTTATTTAAGTTCAACAATTCATTTCGCACTTTTGGAGCACCAGCAGATTGTACGTTTGTGTCTTTATGATTCTACGACGGATGAGTTGTATGTCCAGTTAGCTTTGCATAATCTGACGATGCCCCAAGAGGGCGAAACCCATTACTGAAATTAAATAAATTTGCAACCCAGACTGTTTCTCAATGACTGGCCGAGCGGTTCTAGGCGCTACAGTCTGGAACCGCGTGACATCTACGGCCGCAGGTTCGAATCCTGCCTCGGGCATGGATGTGTGTGATGTCCTTAGGTTAGTTAGGCTTAAGTAGTTCTAAGTTCTAGGGGACTGATGACATCAGAAGTTAAGACCCAAGAGCCATTTGTTTTTCAATGAGTGGGTAACCACTTGTTGATGAACAAACCTAGAGTACAAGAAGCACACAAAAATGGAAGTAGGGTCCAGAAATTATGTACATATGAAGAGAATTACAAAAAATAATCTTGAGGAATCGGTTTGTGTATGACGAATTGTTCTCTTATTTTTTAACCGGCCGCCCATTACAGTACTCCTCTGGCACATAGGAGTCAGCTGCTACATAAATGTGGCTTTAATTCTTGTGATCTAAATATCGTGAACGATCAATGTCACCATACAAGAATAGCATTACTCGAACTTCCTTCCTCTGTCCACTGTACAGACATTACGGTTCTTGTATGGTAGACACGCTACGGTCTCGCATCGCTGAAGCAGAACCTGGCAAGCCCTCTTTACTGTGGACCTCTTCCTCTCCCGCTGCCCTTTGCTGCAGGGTGTGGGGGTGGAGGGCGAGGTGTGGGTGGCGTGGACGCGCGTGGGCGGACGGGACGGGACGGGGCGTGGCGCGCGGCCCGGCGGGCAGACGGCGTGACGACCGGACCCCCTTGATGGCCGGCGCGAGCGGCCATTAAACGCGCTATAACGAGGTGGAAACAGCATTATTCCGGGGCTTTTAGTGCGCGCGGCGGCCAATGAAACGCAGACGCTTTCATCAGGACGGCGCGGCGGTCACGGACCCGGCCAAATCCCGGGACCGAGGGCGACCTGCCGCGCTCTCTCGGCGTCGAATCACAAATGCGCGACCAGCGGGGTTTTCAGAAAGCGCCGGACTGTCTTCCCCCGCGGGAGCTCTTCCGCGCAGCGAAATGACCGAGAAACGGATCCTGTTTACGCCATCGCAGATACTAGTGTCCTGAGACTGCGACATATCCGTGTATCTCTTGTACGAGGTTGGCAGAATACGATAGCACTTAGGAAAGTAACGAACGATCGATCGCGAAATGGGAACTGCAATAAAAGTCCGATGCCGCTTTGCACCGATGGGTTGATCAGTGTCTCCATTATACGCATCGATCGTTTAACGCCGCTCTTTTCAGACACAGTGAGCAAGTAAAAATGCCTAGAAAACTGTGTCTCCCAACAAATACACTACTGGCCATTAAAGTTGCTACACCACGAAGATGACGTGCTACAGACGCGAAATTTAACCGACAGGAAGAAGATGCTGTGATATGTAAATGATTAGCTTTTCAGAACATTCACACAATGTTGGCGTCAGTGGCGACACCTACAACGTGCTGACATGAGGAAAGTTTCCAACCGATTTCCCATACACAAACAACAGTTGACCGGCGTTCCGTGGTGAAACGTTGTTGTAATGCCTCGTGTAAGGAGGAGAAATGCGTACCATCACGTTTCCGACTTCGATAAAGGTCGGATTGTAGCCTATCGCGATTGCGGTTTATCGTATCGCGGCATTGCTGCTCGCGTTGGTCGATATCCAATGACTGTCAATTCGTTGCAGATCCTCCTGCATTTCAGTACAATTTTCCATTGTTACGACCTCTTGATATACTACAGCATCATCCGAAAAAGTCTCAGTGAACTTCCGATGTTATCCACAAGGTAATTTATGTATATTGTGAATAACAACGGTCCTACGACACACCCCTACGGCACACCTGAAATCACTCTTACTTCGGAAGGCTTCTCTCCATTGAGAATAACATGCTGCGTTCTGTTATCTAGGAACTCTTCAATCGAATCACACAATTGGTCTGATAGTCCATATGCTCTCATTTTGTTCATTAAACGAGTGCGGGGAACTGTATCGAACGCCTTGCGGAAGTCAAGAAACACGGCATCTACCTGGGAACCCGTGTCTATGGCCCTCTGAGTCTCGTGGACGAATAGCGCGAGCTGGGTTTCACACGATTGTCTTTTTCGAAACCCATGCTGATTCCTACAGGTTTCTAGTCTCCAGAAAAGTCATTGTACTCGAACATAAAACGTGTTCCAAAATTCTACAACTGATCGACGTTAGAGATATAGGTCTACAGTTCTGCACACCTGTTCGACGTCCCTTCTTGAAAACGGGGATGACCTGTGCTCTTTTCCAATCCTTTGGAACGCTACGCTCTTTTAGAGACCTACGGTACACCACTGCAAGAAGGGGGACAAGTTCCTTCGCGTACTCTGTGTAAAATCGAACTGGTATCCCATCAGGTCCAGCGGCCTTTCATCTTTTGAGCGATTTTAATTGTTTTTCTAGCCCTCTATCATCTACATCGATATCTACCATTTTGTCATCTGTGCGACAATCTAGAGAAGGAACTACAGTGCAGTCTTCCTCTGTGAAACAGCTTTGGAAAAAGACATTTAGTATTTCGGCCTTTAGTCTGTCAACCTCTGTTTCAGTACCATTTTGGTCACAGAGTGTCTGGACATTTTGTTTTGATCCACCTACCGCTCAAAAAACTCTTAAGCTGTTGTACGTTTCTACCTCGTTCGATTACTAGCTCCTTTGGGAGAGTGACAAAAATATTAAATAGGTTGTTATTTACGATAAACTGTTAGAGATGTACTTCAATATCGGCAACTATTTATCTCGATATTACCAATAATATTCAGGAAATTCAATCGATTAGAAACATGTGTTAGACAAAATTAAAATACTGTAATAAACTTCCATAGTTATGGTTTTCTTTAATTTAATAGTAAGTATAACTAAAAAGTAAAATCTGCCTGTGAATAATAATTTTCGTTTAAGTATTTTTGCTACCATCCAACGAACGTGAATATGATGACAATATTTAGTGTTCAAAAGTTAGATTTATCCCAAATTTACTTCCTTCATAGACATAACCACACGCAAAAGCATCTCATGATACATAGAATTACGCTCCCTATCCCATCATACGTTCGTTTCGGCCGGTCACTTCAGGTTCTAACGCAGTTGCTATTAGGTGCTGTCTCTTGTTTATGTGCCTTATTTTACATTAATACACATTTAACGAGAGCTGCTTTTCTCTAATTTTACAACGTGGTTATTACGCCAGATAGCTGTATAACTTGAAAATAACGAAAGTGAAATATTGACACACACACTCACGCAAAAGCAAGTCACACTCACATTGCGTGAGTGTATTTGTATATGTCGTCTACTTTCGACGAAATCTTGTTGGCCGAAAGTTTCGTTTCTGACAATCTTTTTGCTGTGCTTATCTGCAACTCAGCATCTCCACTGTATGATGAGTAGCAATTATCCTTTCTATAAGATTGAAAAATACTTATCATATTTTTACATATTGAAGTAATATATTTTCATGCTCTGATGCTGCGTATGAGGCCCATGCGTTGTTCCTAAAAGAAAACATGTTACGTTACACTTCATATACCAGAATCAAGAAACAAGACATTAAAATCGTTCTCTATCGATATCTGGGAGTGCTTAAAAACCGATGAAAGTTGTGATGAAAATATCATACGCAACGAAGGCTAAACTGTTTGTTTCAAAGGAGGAACGTAAGACATCCAACTGAAAATGTCATCTCTAAGTTACGGGAAAAATAACCGTTTGTTAGGGTGAACATAATAGAAATTTCTTTAAAGTCAGTACCGCCATTAGACTTGTTTATTTACAGTGTTACATTTACACTTACCCAATCATGATTTCAGCTTCAAAGTGCCATTATCAAGTGTTTTAAGTGTTATAAATTGCCTAAGATGGCAGACTGTCGTATTAAAATACACTATTAGACACATTGTCTAAGAGTTGATATTTCTGGCAGAGCCTACTGCTTTGTTTCATTACTGAGTACACCATCTTGACTGATGTACTGACTTTAAAGAAATATATTATGATTGTGGCCCTGCATTATGAAAAAATTACTATAATAGAAACTAGTAAAATATTGACGCATAACGGGTCACGATTCACAAACGGGATTTTCCTTTTCGTACGATGATGTTTCGTTTACATGAAAGTAAACGACCATACAATAACTTGGGTACACGTTATAAATCAGGCAGCTTTCTAGAGCAGGTGATCGTCACGTATATTAAATACTGAATGTCCTTTACATCTCGTGTTTCAAATTACATAGAAGTTTTATTTTTGTATATGACAGACTGAGACGGCCGAAACTGGGTATTTGTAAATATAATTTCGAGTGTGTCAGAAAACAAAATTCATGTTGACAGTGTCAGCTATTACACCGTCACAAGATGATACAAATTTGCCAAGCACCAGTGGGACCCTTGCACTGACGGTTCCGCACGAAATGAATTATGTATATAGATAGTTCACCCATCTGTCGACTCAAGAATACTGACGATTTCTGGCTATTATCGATATCCATCCCGGAAATTCCAAAACCAATTCAAAATCTGTACAGTAGCCCAGAGTTGTAAAAAGAAGCGAAGAGGGGACTTCGCTTTATGTATCTAAAGAAAGAAAATTTAATAAAATATTTTTATCTACTTACTTGAACATGACTAAAACTTACATTTTACATTTGCACGCAAAAATATTTTTTCTGTTATCCATTTGATTGATGGTGTACGTAATGTAAATTCTATTAGGAAAAGAATATTTTGGTGTGATGTAATTAAATTTCGATAATTTTAGGATTTTTTCCTCTTATTTGTACTGTGAAACCTTGCTTGTTGCCTGGTTTCATAATTCAAAGTCAACGGGACATACCCTGCAGGCTACAGTAAGTGAGTACGCCATTATTGTAACATGCCATATAAATGGCCGTATCTATGAATTGCGTTAACTTAAAAGCTAAACACTTTTACATTGCCAGGGCACCATCGAGCTTAGTATATAACACGAATTTCGACATGATACATCTAACCGTTCCTGAGAAAAAGGTGTCTTAACAAATGGACAGTCGCGGCAAGGATAACAAATGACAAAGAAAATAATTTTTGATGTGGAATAATTTCACATTAAAACATTTCGGGGTTTTCCTATACTAGTACAATGAAACTTTGTTTCATGCTAAATTTCATAATTATAGCTCAACGGGGAGTACCCCTCAAGTTTCGATGTGTGGGTTTGAGAGTGTCGAAATATGTGACATAAATGGGCAAAACTTTAGACTGCATTGACCTAGAAGCATCAATATTGTACACCGCCAAGGGAACGTAGGCCATAGTACGTAAAATAAATTTCAACTTGATATGTCTTTCGTGAGACAAGAGTGCTCAATAGTTGGGTAGACAGGCAGACGGGCGGTCAGAGAACCAAGTGGTCCTACACTGAAGAGCCAAAGAAACTAGTACAACTGTCTAATACCGTGTAGAGCCCCCGCGAGCACGCAGAAGTGCCACAACACGACGTGGCGTGAACTCGACAAATGTCTGGAGCAGTGCTGGAGCGAACTGACACCATGAATCCTGGAGGGCTGTCCATAAATCCGTAAGAGTACGAGAGGGTGGAGATCTCTTCTGAACAGCCGTTGCGAGGCATCCCAGATATGCTCGATAATTTTTATGCCTGGGGAGTATGGTGGCTAATGGAAGTGTTTAAATTCAGGAGAGTGTTCCTGGAGACACACTGTAGCAATTATGGACGTTTGGGGTGTTGCATTGTCCTGCTGGAATTGCCCAAGTCCGTTTGAATGCACAATGGACATGAATGGCTGCAGGTGGTCAGACAGGATGCTTACCTACGTGTCAGCTCTCAGACTCGTATCTAGACGTATCAGACGCCACATATAACCCCAACTGCATGCGCGCCACACCATTACAGAGCCACCACAAGCTTGAGCAGTCCGTTGCTGACATGCAGGGTCCAAGGATTCATGAGGTTGTCTCCATACCCGTACACCTCCATCCGCTCGACACAATTTGAAGCGAGACTCGTCCGACCGGGCAACATGTTTCCAGTCATCAACAGTCCAATGTCAGTACTGACGGGCACAGGCGAAGCTTTGTGTCGTGCAATCATCAGGGTTACACGAGTGGGCCTTCGGCTCCGAAAGCCCATTTCGATGATGCTTCGTCGAATAGTTAGTGTTGTGACTTGGCAAGACAGCCAAGCCACTATGAGGTAGCCGAAAGGCACGCGTTTAAGCTCACGCAGGCTGGCGTGAGGTCTGGAACAGTTAAAGGAGTTGAGTCTAGTAAAAAAAGTACGTAGCTTCTGGAATACTTAACTTTAATCCATAGTTGGTAAAGATCGGTCTGACGGTACATGCATCACAAGATAAATAGCAAATGATAATGGCGCTTCGCTAGGTCGTAGCAAATGACGTAGCTGAAGACTATGCTAACTATCGTCTCGGCAAATGAGAACGTAATTTGTCAGTGAACCATCGCTAGCAAAGTCGGTTGTACAACTGGGGCGAGTGCTAGGACGTCTCTCTAGACCTGCCGTGTGGCGGCGCTCGGTCTGGAATCACTGACAGTGGCGACACGCGGGTCCGACGTATACTACCGGACCGCGGCCGATTTAAAGGCACCACCTAGCAAGTGCGGTGTCTGGCGGTGACACCACAGTTAGCACGCTGACACTTGTTGATGGATCAGCATTGAAATCTGCGGCAATCTGCGGAAGAGTTGAACTTCTTTTGATTGGCGACTCCATGGCGTGTTCTGAGAACCACTACCAGATAATGGATATAATTGGAAGGAGAAACAGCCTTGATCGTATTTTTTTGTTTTATTTTCCGCAAAATCGATTTTCGGTCACTTAGTGTCCATCCTCAGTGCTGAAGATACAATTAAAATTGTATCTTACAGTGCTGAAGATACAATTAAAATTGTATCTTACAGCACTGAGGATGGTCACTAAGTGACCGAAAATCGATTTTGCGGATAATAAAACAAAGAAATACGACCAAAGTTGCACTTCTGTCACGTTGAACGATTCTCTTCAGACGTCGTTGGTCTTTTCCGGCCGCAGCAATTTCGGAGATTAGATGTTTTACTGGATTCCTGATATTCACGGTCCACTCGTGAAAGTGTAGTACGGGAAAATCCCCAGTTCATCGCAACCTCGCTGTGTCCCACAGCTCGTGTGCTGACTCTAACACCACGTTCAAACTCACTTAAATCCTTCCAGCCTGGCAGAAATGACCGATCTAACAACTGAGTGAGACACGTGTCCTCTTATATAGCCATTGCGACCGCAGCAGCGCATTCTGGCTGAAACGTATCTCTGTATTTGAATACTCATTCCTGTATCAGCTTCTTTGGCGCTTCAGTGTATAAGGGTTCCGGTTCTACTGAGTGAGGTGCGGAACCATAAAAATGTCGTCCTTCATGTAAGATTGTTTTTATGTAAGTAGTTTGGAGTTTTGGGCCATGAGACTGCCAAACTTTGAAATAAAAAGACTAACAAGGGGAGGCCGCCAATTGTGAAATTCAGATTCGATTCATACTGCGCATAATAAAAGCTCATGGCCAGAGGTGTAATGTGGCAAAGCACCAAGATGCACTTCTCAGCCGTTGTCGAGAAAATCGACAGTTAATAGAAACCGTTGCGGTGAAATACTCTCTACGATTTTAATTTCCTACAGCGTCGTGGCGCAGTGGAAGCGATCTGGTACGTAATCCGAAGGGCACCGGATCGAATCTCGCGCCATGCAACCTTTTTTTTAGTATTTGTTTTTTGTAATATATATATATATATATATATATATATATATATATATATATATATATCGTGGGGTCTCTACTCTAATTCGAACGTTTGACTTACACTACACGTATTCGCTTCGGAATATCGTTGCTACGTCTTCCGTTAACTACACGCGTAAACATTATGAAGACAATTAATAACATTTGTGAAATACAACTTTGTTTGCGGAAAACATAATCATGTTCGAAGTCGCCAGTTTTTCCACGACAAACGACTTTCAACAACTTATTATATGCATAATGGTTGCAACTGATTGCCGGGAATATATATATATATATATATATATATATATATATATGAATTACAAAAAACAAATACTAAAAAAAAGTTGCATGGCGCGGGATTCGATCCAGCGACCTTCGGTTTACGAACCCGAGCGCTTACCGCTGCGCCACGACGCTGTAGGAAATTACAAATCGTAGAGAGAATTTCACCACAACGGTTTCTTTTAACTGTCGATTTTCTTGACAGCGGCTGAGAAGTGCATCTTGGTGCTTTGCCGCATTACACCTCTGGCCATGAGCTTTTATTATGCGCATGTGAACCGAATCTAAATTTCACAATTGGCGGCCTCCCCTTGTAAGTCAAATTGCTACAGGCAGAATTTTTAAAATGTCATGCGACATCCGCACATAACCACTGAAGAGAAACGACGAAGAAACAGATCGAAAAAACGAAGACATCAAAGTCTTTTATCGACGCCGTCTTTAGATATCGGGGTTCTGGTTAGACCACCGGCAGGATCAGATGTTTTTTGCTCAGGGACTGGTGTTGTACTAATCATTTCATCTCATCTTCACCGACGTGAAAGTCACCGAAGTGACGTCTAATACTTGCACCAGGCGGACGATCCACCCTAGGTCTCTTGACCAATAGCGCCGTACAACTGTAATTTTGCACAAAAACAATGATTTGTTGCTCCAATGTCTCTTACGTTAATTAAACTGTGTAAGACCTGCATACTCAGTAACTGAAATTTTTGTTGCTGAAATATTATTCTTCCGATAAATCTTAGTGTGAAGTCTCCGTTTTCCAAAAGTAAATTTTGTGTTACCCTAAGGACACTTAAGCCGCCCCCACCCATGTACTAGATAGTGACGCTAATTCCAGTAACCGATCGAGGATCGTGTAGTAAAAATATCAAATCTCCTCGTCTTTTTCTTAACATACGTACAGCGCTACATCCATCTTGAAACGTCCCCTTGGAAAATTATGAACTACTGTGCTGATAAGCCTCTTACGTTAATTGATTTACAAACAGCTGAGCAAAACTCAACGTAACCAAACAGTTTTCTCTTCTTTACTTATTCTGATCATTATTAAACTGACACACAATATTTTTAGCGCAACGCAATCTGACTCTCAATAATCCCTACAAAAGAGTGGCCCTAACTAACAATAATCTATACTTAACATGAATCACTTACCTCACAAAAATCTTCGTTACTCGGACTACTGTAATACAGCGAGTGCCAATACTGCCGGCTAAATAGACGATTCTAACTACTGAGGGCACTAACTACTGATATGCATAGTTAACAAATGAAAGATTTTGATAGAGAACAAACAATGTATTTACCTTAATAATGTTCAAAAGTCATATATATACATATATATATATATATATATATATATATATATATATACACCGGGTGATCAAAAAGTCAGTATAAATTTGAAAACTGAATAAATCACGGAATAATGTAGATCGAGAGGTACAAATTGACACACATGCTTGGAATGACATGGGGTTTTATTAGAACGAAAAAAATACAAAAGTTCAAAAAATGTCCGACAGATGGCCCTTCATCTGATCAGAATAGCAATAATTAGCATAACAAAGTAAGAAAAAGCAAAGATGATGTTATTTACAGGAAATGCTCAATATGCCCACCATCATTCCTCAAAAATATCTGCAGTCCAGGAATAATGTTGTGAACAGCACTGTAAAGCATGTCCGGAGTTATGGTGAGGCATTGGCGTCGGATGTTGTCTTTCAGCATCCCTAGAGATATCGGTAGATCACGATACACTTGCGACTTCAGGTAACCCCAAAGCCAATAATCGCACGGAATGACGTCTGGGGACCTGGGAGGCCTAGCATGACGAAAGTGGCGTCTGAGCAAACGTTCATCACCAAAAGACGCGCAAGAGATCTTTCACGCGTCTAGCAATATGGGGTGGAGCGCCATCCTGCATAAACATCGTACGTTCCAGCAGGTGTTTATCAGCCAGGCTGGGGATGATGCGATTCTGTAACATCTCGGCGTACCTCTCACCCGTCATGATAGCAGTTTTGCTGCCCAGCGCCATCTGCCGGACATTTTGTGAACTTTGTTTTTTTTTCTAGTGAAACCCCATGTCATTCCAAGCATGTGTGTCAATTTTTACCTCTCTATCTACATTATTCCGTGGTTTATTAAGTTTTCAAATTTATACTGACTTTTTGATCACCCAGTATATATATATATATATATATATATATATATATATATATATATATATATATAGGGTGAGTCACCTAACTTTACCGCTGGATATACTTCGTAAACCACATCAAATGCTGACGAGTCGATTCCACAGACCGAACGTGAGGAGAGGGGCTAGTGTAATTGGTTAATACAAACCATAAAAAAATGCACGGAAGTATGTTTTTTAACACAAACCTACGTTTTTTTAAATGGAACCCCGTTAGTTTTGTTAGCACATCTCAACATTACCATGAGGGGTGAGGTACACGTTCGACGGGCGTTTCATAGGACGTGGAGGACGCATAAATTGACCAGCCCGTTCTCCTGATCTTACACATCTGGACATCTTTCTGTGGGGTACGTTAAAGGAGAATGTGTACCGTGATGTGCCTACAACCCCAGAGAATATGAAACAACGTATTGTGGCAGCCTGCGGCGACATTACATTAAGATGTACTGCGGCGTGTACGACATTCATTACGCGAGAGACTGCAATTGTGTGCAGCAAATGATGGCCACCACATTGAACATCTATTGGCCTGACATGTCGGGACACACTCTATTCCACTCCGTAATTGAAAACGGAAACCACGTGTGTACGTCTACCTCACCCCTCATGGTAATGTACATGTGCGTCAGTGAAAAAGACCAATAAGAAGGTGTTAGCATGTGGACGTAATGCGCTGTTCCAGTCTCTTCTGTACCTAAGGTCCATCACCGTTCCGTCTGGATCCCTACGTAATTCGGTGCTCTTCGATACACACGATCGAACAGCGAAGGAGTGGTACTCAAGCGTGAACTTTAGGTTACAATATCTCCGGATGTAATTAACATTTTACAATGCAACAAACGGCACTGATTACGTATTTGTTTATATGTTCAGATGTGCTAACAAAACTAACGGGGTTCCATTTAAAAAAACGTAGGTTTGTGTTAAAAAACATACTTCCGTGCATTTTTTTATGGTTTGTATTAACCAATTACACTAGCCCCTCTCCTCACGTTCGGTCTGTGGAATCGATTCGACAGTATTTGATGTGGTTTACGAAATATATCCAGCGGTAACGTTAGGTGACTCACCCTATATATATATATATATATATATATATATATATATATATATATATATATACTGGGTGATCAAAAAGTCAGTATAAATTTGAAAACTTAATAAACCATGGAATAATGTAGATAGAGAGGTAAAAATTGACACACATGCAGCAATATGTCTCGTGGTCTTATCGTGGCGTGTTTATCTTCTGCCGTTAGGTCAGACGATAGAAATGCCACTTGCATGCTTAGAGTAGCAGATTGACGGTGACCAACTTTAAACAGAACTTGATTAATTTTCACACACATTTATTAAAATAATAAAAAGCATAAAATTATTTAACTTGATTCTGGATGCTATTTACAATTGACAATCTGAAGTTCCTTTGGTCTTGGTACAATAATCTTACTCTCACATATCTCTGATACTTGACAAAGTGTCTATACATTTATCTTCATGGCTATGTACAGGAATATGATAATCTTCTTAGGTGCAGACTGACACTTGACTATAGACTGATACAAACTAATGCAGACTGGTACAGACTGGTGCAGACAAATGCAGACTCGTACAGACTAATGCAGACTGACTCATCGGAGGTCTGTACACTCATTATAATACCTCGCGCGTTCAGGTATCCATGCGCGAGTGTGATCAGCGAGGAGAAAAGGTTCTACGTTAGCAGCAATCTCATTGGCTGCATTACAGATTAATACGCGGATCGGCGGAAGCAGAATTTGGCCATCTCTAAGGCAGCGCCATCTCGTAGTGCGGAGACGGACAAGCGCTGCGCCTGCGCTTTTGTATATATATATATATATATATATATATATGTGTGTGTGTGTGTGTGTGTGTGTGTGTGTGTGTGTGTGTGTAGCAATTCATGACATCCATCTTTACAAACTTCCTTTTTCTGGCGGACACACGTCCAGATCGACCGCTTATATTAAACTCTCATCCAACTGCACAACGCTACGCGCTGTTCCCATCCAACTTCTCAACACTACACCAGCGAATATTCCAACAATGAGTCCAACCAGCCACAGACTGCACACAGAACAGTGATTTTCATACAGAGCGTTACGTGGCGTTACCAACATAAAAACCTAAACATCCTACTTACTATCTCTATTAGGCGGGAAATCAATGCTTATTTGCTAATTCTCAGTTTCTTACTGAAGCACCCAGATGACTACACTGGTAGCTAACGTAAGTGGGAGGCTGCTTAATGGTATCGCTCCTTCGTCAACACGCCTCTCACTCACATCTTAGCGACGGGCGCGTTGCCGTAAAAACCCGGCGCGGCTGCGTTACTCCCGGTCCGCGGGCGCGGGTTACGGGCCGTACCTGCTCTTACTGCCGTTTTAAAATTCATTCGAAAGCCCACGGTCCGCCGGTTTATATGTACCTGCGCGGCGCTGACCGCCGCCGCCTGTCTCTGGCACTTTATTACCGCATTCGGCGTCGGCGCCCGGTCCGACGCCGCCAGTGCCGCAGGCGTCGGTGCGGTCCCGCCGCTCAAACAGACCGCAGCGGCTGGCGCTGACGTGCGCGGACCGCAGCGCCCGAGTTACCGCGCCGCCAATCAACGCCGCCGGCTCATCCGCCCACGCCGCGCCCACTCTGCACCTAACCCTCGGCCAGCGCTGAAACGTTCCCGAGGCGCCATTACTAGGGCATAATAACTGCGTACTGCCGACAAGTACCACTGCAATGTTGTACGGCAACACTACTGCCACGCAGGTTGTCTCAATACGTTTTCGGAACAGAACACGATACACACGTGGCCGGGAAATGAAAGTACGCGAGATACAAGAATTGCATTGCGCAAGAAAACGAGAATCAGGCTTCGTGGATATATTCATTTTTAAGTAAGCCCGATGGTTCCTCAAATTTCAATCGTGACAGTAACTTTATATTACAACTCTTCCATTTGGTCCGTGTTTGCGTAGAAAAACAACAACATGAGAATTGTGAGTCCGATTCGATTCAAAACACTTTGTGTTATTTATGTTCATTACTGACCATTAAAATTGCTACTCCAAGAAGAAATCCAGATGATACACGAGTATTCATTGGACAAATATATTACACTAGAACTGACGTGATTATATTTTCACGCAATTTGGGACCAAAGACCCTGAGAAATCAGTACCCAGAACTACCACCTCTGGCCGTAATAACGGCCTTGGTAGGCATAGGCATTGGGTCAAACAGAGCTTGGATGGCGTGTACAGGTACAGCTGCCCATGCAGCTTCCACACGATACTACAGTTCGTTCATCAAGATTAGTGGCTGGCGTATTGTGACGAACCAGTTGCTCAGCCACCACTTACCAGATGTTTTCAATTGGTGAGAGATCTGGAGAATGTGCTGGCTAGGACAGCAGTCGAACATTTTTTGTTTCCAGAAAGACCCGTACAGGACCTGCAACATGCGGTAGTGCATTATCCTGCTAAAATGTGCGGTTTCGCAGGGATCGAATGAAGGGTAGAGCCACGGGTCGTAACATATCTGAAATTTAACGTCCACTGTTCAAAGTGCCGTCAATGCGAACAAGAGACGTGTAATCAATGGCACCCCATACCATCGCGCCGGGTGATACGCCAGTATGGCGATGACGAATACACGATTCCAATGTGCGTTCACCGCAGTGTCGCCAAACACGGATGCGACCATCATGATGCTGTAAACAGAACCTGGATTCATCCGAAAAAATGACGTTTTGCCATTCGTGCACCTAGGTTCGTCGCTGAGTGCACCATCGCAGGCGCTCCTGTCTGTGATGCAGCGTCATGGGTAACAGCAGCCATGGTCTCCGAGCTGATAGTCCATGCTGCTGCAAAAGTCGTCGAACTGTTCGTGCAGAACCTCGTTGTCTTGCGAACGTCCCCATCTGTTGACTCAGGGATCGAGACGTGGCTGCACGATCCGTTACAGCCATGCGGATAAGATGCCTGTCATCTCGACTGCTAGTGATACGAGGCCGTTGTGATCCAGCACGGCGTTCCGTATTACCCTCCTGAACCCATCGATTCTATATTCTGCTAACAGTCATTGGATCTCAACCAACGCGATCAGCAATGTCGTGATACGGTAAACCGCAATCGCGATAAGCTACAGTCCGACCTTTATCAAAGTCGGAAACGTGATGGTACGCTTTTCTCCTCCTTACACGAGGCATCACAACAATGTTTCACCAGGCAACGTTGGTCAACTGCTGTTTGTGTATGAGGAATCGGTTGAAAACTTTCCTCATGTCAGCACGTTGTAGGTGTCGCCACCGGCGCCAACCTTGTGTGAATACTCTGAAAAGCTAATCATTTGCATATCTCAACATCTTCTTGCTGTTGGTTAAATTTCGCGTCTGCAGCAAGTCATTTTCGTGGTGTAGCAATTTTAATGGTCTACAGATATCGCCATCATTAGTGTGTTCTTTAAATCTAAAACGCCCAGAAAATAAAATAGTTATACAAACACTGTAACACATTATTAAATTCGTACTGTTCGTTTTCTTAATAGAGTTTTCTGTTGATTTTCTGATGATGGCAATATTTGTCGCTGAAACTAGTTTGCGGAATAAATAAATAAATGCATCGAGGCAGACTCACAATTCCCATATTGTTTTCACTAGCGGCTACAATATGGGATTGTGGGTACATATTGATGCAAAATACTTTTGTTTTTATTTATTTTATTTGCCAAACTAGTTACTACGACAATATCGCCTTCGTCAGTTGGTTTTTTCCTTTATTTATAAATATACAAAAATAGCACCTTTATAAAACGTATAAAACATTGTGACATGTGTACAGTTTGGTTCCAAATATTCTATTCTGTGAATATATTCGTATTACATTCTTTAAGTCACAGCAATGTTGTTGTTTTTGTTGCCGTTATTTCAGGCATATTTTCTGTGTTGTTGTTCGGCGTACAACATGTCATCTGCAATTATGTGTGTGACAGAAGCTGCCAGAACTCCCGTTACAATTTTCAAAATCTCCCCGCGATATGTGATACATTCTCGCGACACATACGAACAAAATAATGTTTTGAATTACGACCAAGGTGCAATAGATATGTTTTTATATGTTAAAAGTAACTGCAAGCGCACCAAAGAACCTGAGTTCATGACAAACCACGTGTCAACATAACGCACACCAAAATTGTATCAACAACATTGCTGTAATTCCCATTAGTATAACAATAACGAACGTAAGTCCACTTTTTCATGTTTGTTCGTAAGAGCCACATATACAGTTACAGATGACATGCTGTATGCGGAAGAAATGGCAGAAAGAACACAATAACTATACCGGAAATAACAGCAACAAACGCAATATCCATGCTTTGACTTACCGGTTTTTTTAATTTAATCGTATGGCCAGACAAGTACCAGTAGCACTCTCACTGTGAGTCTTCCGTAAAAACTTAATTATGTACATATAAAGATAACATTATCGTGTGGGTCAGTGACGCACTGCGGGTTTTCCGTCCCTATGCGATGTAAAAATTCAAGCTTCCAAGTCAACGCAATGAAAATAGTTTCACGTATTTTTGATACTACAAATTCACTCATCAAAATCTATAGTGAACTGTGTATACACATATGAATGAATGAATAATCTACGTACATCGTTAATATTTACGAATCTCTGTACGCGAGTACAACTTGCACTTTGCCATATTTCAGTGCTTTCCAACTTTTTCGGTAAAAGTGAAACCCTGATAGCCGGCCGAAGTGGCCGTGCGGTTAAAGGCGCTGCAGTCTGGAACCACAAGACCGCTACAGTCGCAGGTTCGAATCCTGCCTCGGGCATGGATGTTTGTGATGTCCTTAGGTTAGTTAGGTTTACCTAGTTCTAAGTTCTAGGGGACTAATGACCTCAGCAGTTGAATCCCATAGTGCTCAGAGCCATTTGAACCATTTTTTGAAACCCTGATAGGATAACTTTCTTGTCCGTCTGTATCTCTGTCCGGCTGTCTGTGCGATTGTTAAAAACCATGTTTTTCAGGAAAGGCTAGAGGTATCACATTGTCACATACTTAGGTGTACAGTCCCTTTGCGTTGTGCAAAACTGAAGCTTCAAAGTCAATGCAATCAGTAGGTATGGGTAGCCATTTACGTCACATATTTTGACACTCGCCAACTCACTCATCATAACCTACACATTTGACCTAAAATCATGAAATATGGCAACAAGCAAGGGTTAACATTACACGCAAAGAAAAAGTAATTGTAACTGCTTGTTTCTCATCCGACAGACTCTGTCCATCCTTCTGATCAGACGCCTTTTTTTCGCAGTAACGGATAGACATCTTAGTTTCAGATTTCTGTCACCGGGCAGGTCAATTGTCCCATGGTGGCGATGAAGTTAAGCTTCTAAGTCAATGCAGTCAGTGGCCTGGCCATTTGTGTCACGTAGTTTCATAGTCGCAAGCTGACTCATTGAAACCTTTAGGGTACTTCCTGTTGACCTAGAATCATGAACTTCGGAACAAGCAACTTTCACAGCACAAGCAAAGGGGAAAAAAATCTGAAAATTCTACATTTACTATTACATCACAAGAAAAAACATTTCTTTTTTTCTTTTGCTATCCGACTTGAAACTTACAGTTTAAACATTCTCTAAATCCTTAATTTTCCGGGACGGATATCGTGCCAGTATCAATGTCGATAAGAGGCAAAAATAGTCGAGATCCTCGATTCCCGGTATGGATGAAGCGTCTGTATACAGAATTAAGTTTGTATGGAACTCTCACAGAGCGAGTCCTACTACCATCTGGCCAATTTTTTGTGATTACGGCAGGTGAAAAGAATATCCTGTACCTTGAACTCACACTGGGTGTCTTCCATAGTAGCTTCCACTAAGGGAATCAGTTGTGACTTCGAACGCCTTCCCGGCTTAATAAGTCTTGAAAGTCCCTTCGGGTTTGCTGCCGGATGCTAAAATCAACTCTATCCACTATTTCGTTGATCCCACTCGTCGCCATCTTCAGGAGAATGCTGCTTCTGTTGATGAGTCCCGCTGAGAACTGACGCCAGCCTGCAAATCGACGTCCTATATAGGCCACCGTACCGTACACGGTGCATGTACCGCCAATCACGGTTGCTGCTCTCCAAGACTGGGAGGTGGCGCCGCCCTTAGTAGAACACTAGCGGCAACGATATGTCGCAATCAGGGACGATTTTCGAGAGCTCGGACTGGCCACACCGAAGAACGTTCTGTATTGATGCGGGATAGTACAGGATTCTACGTCCTGCTAAGATGAAACCCATTGTCTCTGTTAATTAAATTATCTGCCAGTCTAATTTCAATTGCCTCTTTATAGACACTTTTCCAAAAGCAGGAAGTGTTGGCGACAATCGTAGTATCGCCAAATTTCATACCGTGACCCTCATTTAAGCTGTATTTTGGTACTGCCGATTTTTCCGGCTGTTGTAGCCTCATATGACGACGATGTTCCACATACCTGTCATGAACTGTGCGAATCGATCGGAAGCCTTCCCACATTGACACGGAGTTTTGTATACACCGAGTTTCCTAAGGCCCAAATGACCTTTCACAGAGCCGAGTAGTGCCCTAATGTTAGAAGGTGGACGGAACACACTCTTAATGTTAAAATTCCTTAAAATTCTTCTAATCTTAAACGATATCCCTCCAGAATAAGGAAGAAAGGCCACCGATCTACGTTACTTGTAATACACCTCCAGTGATGGTCCAAACTCCATAACCCGACGAATCTGCTTCTCAGAGTATCCATTTTCCTTAAACGCAGCCATCAAACGCGCAAGGTCTTGGGTTAAGCTGTCCACGTCGGAAATGGCATATGCTTTGCGTACCAAAGTCCTAATAAATGGTTCAAATGGCTCTGAGCACTACGCGACTAACTTCTGAGGTCATCAGTCGCCTAGAACTTAGAACTAAGTAAACCTAACTAACCTAAGGACATCACACACATCCATGCCCGAGGCAAGATTCGAATATGCGACCGTAGCGGTCGCTCGGCTCCGTACTGTAGCGCCTAGAACCGCACGGCCACTCCGGCCGGCCCTAATAAATGTCGTGTGACGAGGGTCTCCCGGTGGGTAGACCGCTCGCCTGGTGCAAGTCTTTCGATTTGACACCACTTCGGTGACTTGCGCGCGTCGATGGGGATGAAACGATGATGATTAGGACAACACAACACCCAGTCCCTGAGCGGAGAAAATCTCCGACCCAGCCGGGAATCGAACCCGGGCCCTTAGGATTGACTGTCGCGCTGACCACTCGGCTACCGGGGGCGGACACCAAAGTCCTAAGGACGCCACTGTGTTGGTGTGGTGGATGACAAGTCTTAGAATGCAGATACCGATCTGTATGCGTCGGCGTTCGGTGAACATTATGTTCCAAAGCACCATCTGTTTTTTTATAAACCATAACGTCTAAAAAATGGAAGCATCCCATCACTTTCAACCTCCATGGTACATTTAATGCGGGAATGAAGACAGTTGACTTGGTCCAAAAATCTATCAAGAGCATCACGTCCATGTGGCCAGACGCAGAAGTACATCCACATATCCCCAGAAGCACGCTGGTTTCAAAGCCAAAGTCCTCGAAGTTCTCCATAAATAAACTGGCGACTATGGGTGATAAATGCCTACCCACTGACACTCCGTCATCTGTTAAAAAATGATACCGTTAAATAAAAAATACGTGGATGTCAGCACATGACAAAAAAGCTTCACCAACTCCTCATCCAGTTTCTCACTAATAAAACTAAGGGACTCTTCCAGAGGGGCTGACCGGAGTGGCCGAGCGGTTCTAGGCGCTATGGAATCGCGCGATCGCTACTGTCGCAGGTTCGAATCCTGCCTCGGGCATGGTTGTGTGTGATGTCCTTAGGTTAGTTAGGTTTAAGTAGTTCTAAGTTCTAGGGGACTGATGACCTCAGAAGTTAAGTCCCATAGGGCTCAGAGCCATTTGAACCATTTGAACCAGGGGGACTCGTGTAAACAGCGGGACTTATAAGCAGAAGCAGCATTCTCCTGAAGATGGCGACCAGTTGGATGGCCGAAATGTCGATGTTAGAATCCGGCAGCAAAACCGAAGAGACTTTCAAGGGAATCAGTTTATTAGAACTCTGACGACAGCGATTCCGGGAACGATGACGCTGGTGGCATGAGTTCCTGGAATGCTGATACACCGTATCAGCAACTTTTGGGCCCGAGGATGCAGTGCTCCACTACTAATACACACGTGCGGGTCAGTTGTGTTCGAGCACTTCAAAGCAGATTATGTTCCCCCGGTTCCAGCAGTTTACGGCAGCCGCACACGCTAGCACAATACAACAACAGTACACACGCCGCTGTAGCGCAGGGGCACACCTTCTGCTTCTGACAGCGAACATTCCCGTTGCCGCGCAACGTAATACCCGGCGCACGTTTCTGGAAGTGTGCGCGAGTACCTGGTAGTGGCGCTGGTGGGAGTAGCCGTGAATAACAAGCTGAGTGCGGCGGCGCTAAGCGAGCGGCGGGCGCCCGCCCCATCGGAACGAGATCAGCCCCCGCCGTGTTGTGGGCAGGTCGGCCTGCCCGCCTCTCTCCTAACAGGTGCATTAATAATTACCACCCGCTCTCCTGCAGGCCGCAGCCGCAGAGGCGCCGGGACACAACTTTTTAACGAGAAACGCGCCGGCAGTGTTCTTTCGCGTAACCTATAGCCGCTTTTATCTCCGGCAGCCATCCGAGGAAGGCCTCCTCTCCGTCTCTGTCTCTCCCTCTCTCCCCCCCCTCTCCCTCTCGCTCTCTTATTTATCATTCCGTGTATTCTTGTTTAGAGCATCCAGCACCAGTATTTTCTGCCTCATTTAATTTCCTCTTCCGTCTCACCCCGAGGCCGCTGGGGGCGCAACCACTCACGGGCCGCCGGGCCTCAAAAGCTGTGCCCGTTATGCGTATATGCGATTAATCTAATTGTAATTTAGCGCCAGAGCTCCGCGGAGCCGTAAATAACGTCCGAGGGGGGGTGGGGGTCTGGGGGTGGGAGAGGGTGAGTGCAGGACTCGGCCGGCTCGGCCTGCTGCCCCCCGACCGCCCCCGCGTAATTAAAACGCATATTTGCGGCTACAGTGACGGGCGAGCCGGGTTGCTACGGCGACGTCGCTCAACGGGGGATGCGCCGCCTACGATGACGCGCCACCAATACCGCCCATGGGCTGTCAGTCCTGAAAACTGCTCATAGTAACGACTCATAAATGCTGTCATCTGCTTCAGCATGTTTGGCCAGCTTCGCACCCTTCTTCCAGCGCCGGAAAGTGCACGTCACATGTTTTTCCTAAAGTCAGCTTAAAATTACTTGATAGTTGACGCTTTACGCGTTATAGCTGGTTTCCTCGAATCAGTCACGGCCGAACCGTTCGCCATTGCCAAATTACCACAACAATTAGTTTACTTCGAATTCCTTGTCCGTCTTTCTTTCTTTATATGTTTGGATCCTTAATCCATTTCTTTTCGTATTTCATCGCACGTGATAACTACTGCCAACACACACACACACACACACACACACACACACACACACACACACACAACTAGGCTAAAAAACTAAAAAAAATTCACACGTTTCATAAACAACAGTAAAGCCGTCGGCACCCGGACCGTGGATCCGAACGTTGAGCGTTGAGCGTGCCGAGTTTCTGACGTCATAGCCTGAAATAGCGCGTTCGGGAGTCTTTCCGAACGTGCAGAGCAGTATCTGGCATGTCAGATATTCCGAGCGTGCGTCTGAGCGTTGACCAATGAGATGGCACAACGCCACCTGCGTCACACGCACGCCGTCTCCCTTCAGTACGGAGTTGTGAGGCGCCATATTGGCATTCATTACAAGCCTATACGTATATAAGCCGTTTCTGAGCACCAGCAAATTGAGAATCACTGGAAAACCCGTCGTTAACTGTGTGGTTACTTCCAATAAAATAATGAGAAACATCATATTCGTGGCAAAAGAATTATTATAACTTGCGTATTATGAGAGTAGGCTATTTGAAGGCAGCGACATACTGAAGATCAACCCAAAAC
Source organism: Schistocerca americana (assembly GCF_021461395.2). NCBI lineage: Eukaryota > Metazoa > Arthropoda > Insecta > Orthoptera > Acrididae > Schistocerca > Schistocerca americana. Next base: position 174,414,987 of record NC_060122.1, on the reverse strand, counting down.
GCATTGTTCTTGGTACAATTTGTTACAATTAAATTTCAATTAGAAATATATCTACGATTAAGGTTTTCACCATGGCTTGACACAGTATGATTATGTGCAAGTGCTGTGTTGTTGGTTTAGCGTAATGAGTAGCGTAACTGTGTTGAGGGCGTTTGTTAATTCCAAATTTTTTTCCCAACCATTAGCTTTTTTATTAGGTTCTGATACTTTGTTATTAGTATATAATGGGTAATATACTGTAATATTTGATGTTATGTAAATATAAGTTCAAATTTTTTTGAGGAGTGACTTTGTTCGATTGGCTTAATCTGCAGGACAGCTTGCGCTACTTGTATAAAGATATTTTGCTCCTTTTTCTTTTACGCTTCGTAATTCACATGTTGCAAAGATTCTGCTACTGGGTAGGAACAGTGATCAATTAAGTCTGACGTTGGGGTTTTACTAAAACGTGGGAATGATGAAGTAATATTTATCTTACGCGGAGAAGTAGTCCAAATTTGAACCGCACTGTTTGTAATGGAACTTTTATAAACCTGTGTCCTTATTGATTGGACATGGTACTTTCCTTTTCGTGGACGATGGAGGAAATGTGCGTTTTAATAGAGCTAACGTGGGAATTTTACGCGGGCCCGTTGAGTAATCAGTGTGGTTTACGGACTAGAAACATCCCTCAACTGCCGCTGGAGTGCGTTGCGATCGCGTATACCACGATAGGGCTCACGTACCGTATGCACAAGTCGCATCGTTCCTGGGCGTTCAGCAGCACGTTGAACTTGGCATGCCCAACGTAAACGTCCGACAGCACGGTCCGTGTGCCGACGGCTTAAGGGTTTCCCAGAAATTAACGCAGCGCATTTTTTTTCCTAGCCGAAAGCAATGCTATCAGTGTGAAACGTTACGTATGTTTTATTTGAAGTCTGCTAAGTTTTCGTCACTTCCAACAGATAGTGTAGTTGCAAGACAGTTTCAAAACGGCGTCTGTAGATATGTACGTTACTGCGTACTGAAGTAGACCATCAGTCGCCGACCGCGGTGGCCGAGCGGTTCTAGGCCCTTCAGTCCGGAAACGCGAGACTGCTACCGTCGCAGGTTCGAATCCTGCCTCGGCCATGGATGTGTGTGATGTCCTTAGATTTGTTAGGTTTAAGTAGTTCTAAGTTCCAGGGGACTGATGACCTCAGGTGTTAAGTCCCATAGTGCTCAGAGCAATTTGAACCATTTGAACCACCAGCCACAAGCAAGAGGGTTGCCATGTGCCACCGCCTCCGGCAGACATTCATGGTCTGAAGATGATCTTATAAAAAGATCGAAACCGGTCACCACATCAAAAGATTTATGCGATCAAGACTGCTTCCAGTTTATTTATAAAAACAACTATGCTAACGCATCACGATTTAACTTTGAGCAGCTGTGTTCAGCTAAGGGTAACGCGGCAATATACAATTAGAGTATAAAACTTCCGTGAGGATAGGGTGGCAGAAAATTGTTTGTGTATTAGTATTTCATCATTTAGTGCATTGAACGTGTTATATAAATATTTTCGTTCCTTTGTCTCGCCGTTGGTGTTAATGTCAGCGCAATCCGTTGCTCTCGAGTCTTCGTCTCGCTGTTGTCTAACTCGATATATATATGGTCTCATTTCTGTATACATAGCGTGTTCATTTTTGGACACTTGATGTGTGTGGTGTGTTTGCTTGATTGTTTTCATTTGTCCGCGCCCCCAAGTGTTCCTTGTAGTGTCTCTGTGCTAATCATGGTTTGTTTCTATGTAAGTGGCTGTATCGCTCACAACACGGAGCTAAATCATCTTGAGATGTTAAGGTAAGCAACTTAGAGCCTACTCTATACCTTCTTGTCTTGTTGTGGTTCATACTACCACCTCCGATAGCTTTTCGGCGTTGTTGTGGTTCACCTTGCATATACCAGGTGCATTTGGGGAAAGGGGTGCTAGCCCAGAAATCGATGACGACGTAATAAAATTTGTGATCGGTTTTGCACTCGTAGACAGATTTGTTGCTAATCTCAACCTATCATACACCTGCGTTTCCATCACGAGTCAAACAAAGAGTTTTTTGTATAACAATTCAGAAGGCAGTGAAGAAATTCAGAAGGCGTGAAAAAGTTAGCAAAATTGCCACTTGTTACGGGATTGGAGACAAAAATGGTGTTATCGCTGAAGTACGGGTGTTGATTGTTAAAGTGTCTCTAGAAAACGGGGAATGTGAGTGAGATTTTAACATCACTACCTTCACGGCTAACAATTAGAGGAACCCGATACAAGTCTGAAGACGCTGGAACGGTGCATGATGTGAAGAATCATCGAAGCGGAAGAAAGAGTCACTCAACAGAAAAAGGAAGTTATGATTCAGTGATTATTCCCCGAAACAGCCTGTGAGACAATGTTCGCGTGAGACTGGGATCAGCAAAACCAATGTACACAGATTTTTTTAGACGCTGAGATGGAAGCCATACATTCTGAGATTTCTTCATTCTCTGAACGAGGATGATCTCTAGAGTGGTTCATCAATAAGTGTGAAGAAGATGAACCATTCCATTTTCTATAACATTAAAAAAAGTAGTGCTCATTTCATGTACCTATTAAATGTTGGATTTAGAAGTATTACAGAAATTACGATGTGTCTGCTTTTTTGTAATTGGACTGTACCGTGACTTGTTGCCTCAAACAGATATTGAAGTAGGGGTTTGCGCCGGTTTTACTTGTGTTCTCTTTCGGTAATGGCCATCGACACGTGAATGGTACAGAAGTAATTAAATTTTCATTCTGAGTACTGATCTTGTCCATAGCGGTACTCAGCCAAGATGAGAGAGGCTTGCGGCTATTAAAAGCAAATGCCATCGCGTTTCACTTGTGTCCGGCGAGTGAAACATGGTATGACGTTACGCTCTCCCGCTTTCACCCCCTCCTATTTTTCCCCCCTCTCTTCTCCCTCACTCTCTCTTTTTTTTATTTTTTATTTTCTCCCTCGGCTCCGGCGCGCGCACGGAAAATAGGGTTCGGTCATAACGGCAAAACTCCATGTTTCAGCCGGAATTGAATTCAAATGATTGCTGCAGTGTATAGCTTATTGATTAGTTGTGTTTGTCGGGGCAACACGCCATTGTTTGTCCAACTGATTGTGGGGGGATTTCCCAATGGAAATTATTGTAGTGTGTGTGTGTGCATACACGGCCCGGAGGCTGCACGGAGCGGGAGGTGACCCTGTTGACTTCAATTATTATAAGATAAATCGATATGTTGAATTACGCGCGCCTACAATGGCGCTGCGGCGTTTTCAAAGTTTGATACGTTTAATTTCGCGTACGCCGCGGCGGCCCACACAATGGCAGGTGTCTGCGCCATAAATACGAACCAGCCCTGCAAAAGACGCGGGAACGGAAAGGCTAGAGTGAAAGCCCTCCCCCCAATATAAACTGCAGCTACATTCCTACGCTGCAGAACGCCGTTTTGCAGTTTCCGATATATAACCCGGGGAAAAAGTCAATACGTACTTCCGGTTGCAAGGACAAATCCAGCGCGATTGTACATAAATCTCGTAACATCAATGATATGAGGCTGACGGAATGTAAAATAGTTTATCATTGAGGGTACTCCTTCCTGCTAGATGAATTAATCTGACGCTTCCAGAATGAATATTTCTCACTTTAGCGGATTGTATACTGTTTTCAGACTACGTCGCAGATGAAAACTGTAAATCGTACAGGTATTTCATCCTAGCACCGTGCCTTTCGCGGACTGAGCCACCATATTACAACTCAAAACCTCCGTCACAACTTTACTTTAACTAGTATCGCGCTCCTACCTTCCAAACTTCAAAGACGCTCTCCTGCATATGTTGCCGGACTAGCAAATTCATTTTAGAAAAACAGAATTTATTGCACAGATTACACGTAATAGGAAGAGTACCTGGTCTCGCTTATAGCAATAGACAGGAATTCCTCATCACGGAAATGGATCAAAGTGCTTGGTACCATCGGCTTCTGCACGACACACCACCGACTGGAGAAGATTCAGATTCCGACAGCCAACCATTTTCTAGGTAGACGTAGAGAGTGACGCCTGGCGGACGAGTTTATCGCATAATCAGCTAGCGAAATTACGGGTGACTGATGACGATGTAATCATTACCATCCGATGCTTACAGAACGTGTCTACGTCTACATACTCCACAAGCCACCACACGGTCCACGACGGAGGGTACATTGTACTACATCGAGCAATTTCCTTTTCTGTTCTACTCTCAAGTACAGCGACGTGAGTAAAAGAAGATCTATACGTCTCCGTACGAGCTCTGATTTCTCTCATCGTATCTTCGTAATCGCTACACGAAATGTCACTGACGGCAGTAGACTCGATCTGCAATCGGCCCCAAATGCCGGTTTCCCTGAATTTCCACAATAATGCTCCGCGATAAGTGTGTTGTCTTACCTCCAAGCAACCCATTTTGAGTTGACGAAGCATCTCCGTAGTATCTGCGTGTTAATCGATCCTACCGATAACAAATCTAGTTGCACGCCTCTGAATTGCTTCGGTGTCTTCCTTTAACCCGACATAGTGAGGATCCTAAATCCTCTAGCAATACTTAAGAATATGATATCTCCTTCTTGTATGAACTACATTTTCTAAAAATTCTACCAATAAAACGAAGTGGGACATTCGCCTTCCATACTACTAACCTGATGTGTTCATTACATTTCACATCACTCAGCATTACGCCTAGATATTTTACCGATGTGACTGTGTTAAGCAGCACTCTACTAATGCTGTATTCTAACGTTTCAGTATTGTTTTCCCTACTCACTCGCATTCATCTACATCTACATGTCTACTCTGCAATTCACATTTAAGTGCTTGGCAGAGGGTTCATCGAACCACAATCATACTATCTCTCTACCATTCCACTCCCGAACAGCGCGCGGGAAAAACGAACATCTAAACCTTTCTGTTCGAGCTCTGATTTCTCTTATTTTATTTTGATGATCATTCCTACCTATGTAGGTTGGGCTCAACAAAATATTTTCGCATTCGGAAGAGAAAGTTGGTGACTTAAACTTCGTAAATAGATCTCGCCGCGACGAAAAACGTCTTTGCTTTAATGACTTCCATTCCAGCTCGCGTATCATATCTGCCACACTCTCTCCCCTATTACGTGATAATACAAAACGAGCTGCCCTTTTTTGCACCCTTTCGATGTCCTCCGTCAATCCCACCTGGTAAGGATCCCACACCGCGCAGCAATATTCTAACAGAGGACGAACGAGTGAAGTGTAAGCTGTCTCTTTAGTAGACTTGTTGCATCTTCTAAGTGTCCTGCCAATGAAACGCAACCTTTGGCTCGCCTTCCCCACAATATTATCTATGTGGTCTTTCCAACCGAAATTGTTCGTAATTTTAACACCCAGGTACTTAGTTGAATTGACAGCCTTGAGAATTGTACTATTTATCGAGTAATCGAATTCCAACGGATTTCTTTTGGAACTCATGTGGATCACCTCACACTTTTCGCTATTTAGCGTCAAGTGCCATCTGCCACACCATACAGCAATCTTTTCTAAATCGCTTTGCAACTGATACTGGTCTTCGGATGACCTTACTAGACGGTAAATTACAGCATCATCTGCGAACAACCTAAGAGAACTGCTCAGATTGTCACCCAGGTCATTTATATAGATCAGGAACAGCAGAGATCCCAGGACGCTTCCCTGGGGAACGCCTGATATCACTTCAGTGTTACTCGATGATTTGCCGTCTGTTACTACAAACTGCGACCTTCCTGACAGGAAATCACGAATCCAGTCGCACAACTGAGACGATACCCCACAGGCCCGCAGCTTGATTAGAAGTCGCTTGTGAGAAACGGTGTCAAAAGCTTTCCGGAAATCTAGAAATACGGAATCAACTTGAGATAACCCTGTCGATAGCGGCCATTACTTAGTGCGAATAAAGAGCTAGCTGCGTTGCACAAGAACGATGTTTTCTGAAACCATGCTGATTACGTATCAATAGATCGTTCCCTTCGAGGTGATTCATAATGTTTGAATACAGTATATGCTCCAAAACCCTACTGCAAACCGACGTCAATGATATAGGCCTGTAGTTCGATGGATTACTCCTACTACCCTTCATAAACACTGGTGCGACCTGCATTAACATACATGCATCCACATGTAGAGCAACCCACCACTCATCTCTCCAACAGTAAATTCTGCCTGAGTCACCTCGCATCCATTGTTGGGTTTTTTGGGGGAAGAAACCAAACAGTGAGGTCACAGGTCTCATCGAATTAGGGAAGGATGGGGAAGGAAGTCGGCCGTGCCCTTTCAAAGGAATCATCCGAGCATTTGCCTGGAGCGATTTAGGGAAATCACGGAAAACCTAAATCAGGATGGCCGGACGCGGGATTGAACCGTCGTCCTCCCGAATGCGACTCCAGTGTTCTACCACTGCGCCACCTCGCTCGGTACCTCGCATCCGTCTGCAGCCACTCAACGATGACCCCTGTTCGTACATCATAGCCTCATCAGCAAATAACCGTTTACTGTTGTTCGACCCATATGTCAGGTCATTTGTGTATATAAAGAATAGGTGCGGTTCTATTCACTTCCCAGGGGCACTCCTGTCGATACCCTTGTGCCTGATGAACACTCCCAGGTCTATGATAACGTACTGGGTGCTATTAAGAAGTCTTGGAGCCAGTCATATGGCTGGGAATCTAATCTTTATACTCTGCTCTTCATCAAACAATCTGCAGTGGGTCACCGCGTGAAACACTTTTCGGAAATCTAGGAATGTGGAAACCGCCTGTTGCCCTCCATTCATGGATTGTACGATATCATGCGAGAAAATGGTAAGCTGAGTTCCGCCGCAGCTACACCTCCTAAATCCATGCCGCTTTTTGGACCGAGGGTTTTCCTATCTCAAAGAAATATGAACGATGTTAAAGCGCTCTGGCACCGTCATAGGTTAATCATAATTTGTGGTATTTTACCGGACGTTTCTTGATTTTTTTCCCACGGTTTTTATTGTATCATTCTCGTACTCATTGAGCGACTAATTATCGTCGAAGCTGTAGTGGGGGGGTGGGGGGGGGGGCGGTATTACGTAAAAAACAAACTTAGGAATGCCAGATCATGTGAGGCAGAGATGTAGTCTGTTTAATTTTTCGTTTACAGTGACATGTTGCCCTAATCTTACGGATTGTGGTAGACTGGTATTGTGGACGTTTCTCCATACGATATTCCACTGGAGCGATGGTCAGTTCTGTTCGACACGTTTTCTATTAACGGATTCCGTCAAAGATTTATGTAGTTTTGAGCTGGATAACAGTTTCAGGAGATGCTGACCTTGTGTACTCTAGATGGTAACACAAAAGTGGTGGTGACTTAGAGGTATCAGGGCCGTATTTGGAGGGCGATTCGTATACTTAGCTGTTACATATTCAAATCAAGCTCGATTTCGTGTGGTGATAGTCTTTATCATGTGCCTAACTAGAAGTATCTGGCATCGCTGACGCACATTTGTGAGACTCAGACCATCTCTCGCTACAAGCACTGTTGGAATGCAAAACTGTATTTTCATTATGTTTCCCCTCTTGAGAAACAAACAGAAAGGCCGTTGGATGCTTCGGATGAGATGGTCCGACGTTGAGAGAGGTAGCAAGGTAGCATAGAGCTCTCTTCAGACTCCCTCTGCGTTTGTACCTTTCGCTAGATACACAAATCCCTACCGGAGGAAATGATATTGATGGGTAATAACATAGGCACAGTCCTAGGTAAGGTCTGCTAAGGACAAGGTTCCAGTCATACCTCAGACCTGAATATACTTTAAATCTGCCAAAAAGCTTTAACGGAAATTCTGGCTTCTACCACCATCCTTCCGATGAAGAGGAACTAGGTTTTAACAATATCCGGCATCGTCAACTACATGTCAAGTCTTCTGACTTGACATTAAGCAACATTGGCTATACAAGATCATGCTTTATCACCAGCAAAGGCAAAGCGGCCCCGTTCCTCCTTACTTATTTATTTATCGTTTGATCACAGATAACCTGTAGACACACACACGCGCACGCACACACACACACACACACACACACACACACACACACATACGCAGTAAAGTTCGTAAGTTCGTAATGGGTTCATAGCTCCAAGTCTATGTTGGAAGTCCAGTCAGAAGCTCCTGCAGACAAACTGTGAAGGTCTTCCATTGCCACTGTGAATACTCTAAGGGAACATGCAATGTCACGCGAGCTACTCAAAAATGGTTCAAATGGCTCTGGGTACTATGCGACTTAACTTCTGAGGTCATCAGTCGCCTAGAACATAGAACTAATTAAACCTAACTAACCTAAGGACATCACACACATCCATGCCCGAGGCAGGATTCTTCGAACCTGCGACCGTAGCGGTCGCTCGGCTCCAGACTGTAGCGCCTAGAACTGCAGAGCCACTCCGGCCGGCTTGCGAGCTACTGTTTGCAGCTCTTCACTGCAGGCACATTCATGGAAGGTCTTCCATCCCCATCTCTGCACGCGTGCTCCACATCTGCACCACTCAGTTCTGATCTCATTCTGAAACTAGTGTCAAAATTAGGCGTCAGGTTGAGGACCAACATTCTGAGATTGTGCGTTTGGAGAGAAACCACCGACTGTGGGAAAAAAAGGAAAAAAACAGAAAATCGAAGTGTTTCAGATGTAGTATTACAGAAAGATGCTGGAAATTAAGTAGACTAGTGACGTCAGAAATGAGGAGATTGTTCATAGAAACGGAAGGAAGAGTAATATACGGAAAACGCGTACTAGAAGAAGAGACAGGATGATACACACATGCGAAAATATCAGAGAATAATGTCAATGATACCAGAGGGTAAAACTGTAGGAAAAGGTAGAGGTTAAACTACACACTGGAAATAAATTTGTAATAAAGAATTATACGTAGGAGAACTCGGCAGCATTAAACCAGTCAGAAGACTGAAGTCCCAAAAAACGCTTGATCTGAGAGTAGGGTAGCTCAGGAAGAAAAGACGCTGATCCAGAAATTAGCACTAGGTAAATATAATCCACAGGGAAACTTCGGGCTGTAGTGTAGATGTAGCTTTCATTTACGTTCAAGAATGGGGAATTTTCATCGATTTTTACAGAATGATGTACATTCTGTATGATACGGTCCTCTTTATAATACGAGTAATTGATGTCATTTGTTCCATTATTACATTTTGTATTCATCCTATGACTTTGGCCGTGATGAATTGTTACCCATAAATTTTACTGTATGTCGGGAGATATTTTAAATATCTTTTACAATCATCCGTAATTTCACTTATATTTTCCCAATTTCTCTTCGTCTTTATCTAATTTCTGCTTTCGTATTTTCTTTTCTTCTGTTATACCGTTATCCCTATTTCCCGATACACTAAACAGAAGATATTTTAAGCGCCAATTACCCTTAGGTATTGCTATTGTTGAGATATAAAATGACGCACGCCAACGTTATTAATTGTAAGGTGGCTCATAGTATGTTCGAAATTAATCTGCCACTAACAAACAGCCGAATAAAAGAATAAGTAAATAATGGAAACAAAATAAAATTACTTAAATTTTTGCATTCACAAAGTAGTTATACTTCACAATCCGGTGTATGAAAACGTTTAACAACAGGTGAAGGTGAAGCGTATAATGTGTCATAATAGGATGGAAAACATGAAACAATTTAAGACTATAAAAAGGCAAGCAAATACATAAAAATCAACTTCAAAGGATAAAGTAATTTCAGATGCTAATCGAGGCTCACAGAAGATGACTCTGTGGATATCAAAACATATTTTGGTAAGTAGATGAACGAACGTAATTGTGTTTTGGGGAAGCACAGTTTAAAAACCCAAGCCGGCCGAAGTGGCCGTGCGGTTAAAGGCGCTGCAGTCTGGAACCGCAAGACCGCTACGGTCGCAGGTTCGAATCGTGCCTCGGGCATGGATGTTTGTGATGTCCTTAGGTTAGTTAGGTTTAACTAGTTCTAGGTTCTAGGGGACTAATGACCTCAGAAGTTGAGTCCCATAGTGCTCAGAGCCATTTGAACCATTTTTTTAAAAACCCAAATTTGATTCGCAAAGATGGAAAGATCGTCAACAGGAGCTGCCAAGATAATTATCTGTAGCATTTTGTGTGCTACGTAACGAGCACGTAATTTCGATTAGTTGACTGAAAGACTGCCGAAGTTCTTGACTTCCATTCAGAAATTTTAAGTATTACTTGTCGTAACACAACACGTCAAGGTTTTAAGCAAACAAATCATTACAGTAATTGTCTGCAATCGAAACGAAAAAGTGATAACCGCCGGTATCATTTGCTTTGTTTGTGTAATATTTTAGGCTATTGGGAAGCAATTACCAAGTCCTACATATGCCTAGTAACTGAGGTAAAGTATGTAAAATATTTGAATCGAACTTTCTTGAATGATGAGGGATACACTTGCAATACACAGATGGAAAAGTCGTATACCTGCCAACATTTAGTGTTTACGCCTGTATTTCTCCGCATGCTTCGAGCAATTGCGTATTAGCAAGTTGCTGAAATGTATCTGTGTGGAAACGCTTAGCAGGACTATGGAAATGTTTTTTCTGCATTCACCTGTGAGCTAAGGACAAGTTTAATTTTCATTACTATAGTAATCAACAGACGCAAAACAGTTTACAACAGCTTAAATTTTCGCAGTTGTGGCAGTTTGAAAAAAAAAAACGTTTTTGGGTAGCAGGCAGCGTCATTCTGAAACATTATGAGGAAGCGCAAAAGCGACCCTCTTTAGAGCGATCTTCTTTAGGACGACTCTGTGTCTTGGCGCTGGGGATGGTCTCCTGTACATGAAGGTACTTTTCAGTTGCCACGCGACAACCGATGTCGCTATTCTGGAAAGTCATTGTACAGTCCAAAGGTAAGATGTCAGTGGAGAAGTGGTCGTGCAGCTAGAATCGGCAGCTTCTAAACACGGGTATTGTTTTCCTGCGACAATACGTCGATGCCGCACGTCAGTTATCTTGAAGTCGCTTCTCGAATCCGTGTCATGAGGAGAGATTAGCTGGCGAAACACACTCCGGCTGCTCGACTAGCATTTCTCAAGAAATTAACTGTGAATGCAATGGCCAAACAACGGCCCCTCCGAAACGACACTGGGTATGTGATCGACCGCTTAAATAATGAATCATAATAACGTTCCTACCCGCTAATGAGCAAGCACATTAAGTCTAATGACCCATGTGTGGAGGTCAAGCAATTTAGAAGCTACGGATTTATTTATAGAAACTGTGAATAAGACACCTCTCAGCACAAGAATAAATAATAGCCTCTGCTCTCTAATCCTACACTAGGGGAACATTTAGGTTTGGAAATAACGCTCTTATGCTACTTTTGGCCTCATCCAAGTAGGGTTTACCGATGTAACAGTTATTTCCGTATTGAGACTAATATTCTTGTCACTAGCTATTTTGTAATGATTGGCTTACGAGGCTGCAGTTATCGCCTTGTAATCTGTAGGCAGTCTTAAAATTGTTGCCACGTTCTCTAATCAGAATATCGAGCGATTCACACAGTAGTTTCCACCAACGACTCATCTTCTGGAGGAACTGGTCCCACATCCTCACACGGCCATCGTTTTTTTTTTCATTTTTTGTTTATTGACAACTCGATTAGCCCAAAAACCTGAGTGGTTCTGTTCTGTTTCGTAGGCGAAAGGGCGATAATCTATAGTCTTCCTTTCCTTGCGCCAGGTCGAAAGCTGCAACAGAGTTCTCTCGCGGGAAGGCGTAACGAACTTCTCGCTAGGCCATGAAGGCCTAAGGGACGTCTGCCAGCCGCCTTGTCATCGTCTACCTTGGTGTGTCGTGCGGATACGGTATGGGGAGGGTCGAGTGGTATTGGGAGGGGTGGCGGGGGTGGGGGCATGTAGTCAAAAATGGTTCAAATGGCTCTGAGCACTATGCGAAACTGCTGAGGTTATCAGTCCCCTAGAACTTAGAACTACTTAAACCTAACTAGCCTAAGGACAACACACACATCCATGCCCAAGGCAGGATTCCAACCTGCGACCGTAGCGGTCACGCGGCTTCAGACTGTAGCGCATGTAACCAGTGCATCCCTCTGCCGGCTGTTTAGCAGACTTTGATTGTGGCGCCGAATCTACTCGGTCAAGCACCTTCTCAAGTGGATCACGAAGCTAAGGGTATCCCGTACCAGTGCTCCCACCGAGGAAAAATTCCTGACAGTATCGAGAATCGAACTCGGGCAGCCATCTACGTTGACCACTCAGCTACGTTGGCTGACGGCAAGAGGTAACAGCGGTCCGTAAAATGTCGTCACTCATCACTCTTCCGACTAGTTTGATGCGGCTGCCACAATCCTTGACCGGTGCTAACTTCATTTCATATTTGCACTTTCCGTCCACCAAGCTACCGCTGTTATTTATTCTACATATTCACATTTTTGGTTTCTCCTATAATACACTCCTGGAAATGGAAATAAGAACACATTGACACCGGTGTGTCAGACCCACCATACTTGCTCCGGACACTGCGAGAGGGCTGTACAAGCAATGATCACACGCACGGCACAGCGGACACACCAGGAACCGCGGTGTTGGCCGTCGAATGGCGCTAGCTGCGCAGCATTTGTGCACCGCCGCCGTCAGTGTCAGCCAGTTTGCCGTGGCATACGGAGCTCCATCGCAGTCTTTAACACTGGTAGCATGCCGCGACAGCGTGGACGTGAACCGTATGTGCAGTTGACGGACTTTGAGCGAGGGCGTATGGTGGGCATGCGGGAGGCCGGGTGGACGTACCGCCGAATTGCTCAACACGTGGGGCGTGAGGTCTCCACAGTACATCGATGTTGTCGCCAGTGGTCGGCGGAAGGTGCACGTGCCCGTCGACCTGGGACCGGACCGCAGCGACGCACGGATGCACGCCAAGACCGTAGGATCCTACGCAGTGCCGTAGGGGACCGCACCGCCACTTCCCAGCAAATTAGGGACACTGTTGCTCCTGGGGTATCGGCGAGGACCATTCGCAACCGTCTCCATGAAGCTGGGCTACGGTCCCGCACACCGTTAGGCCGTCTTCCGCTCACGCCCCAACATCGTGCAGCCCGCCTCCAGTGCTGTCGCGACAGGCGTGAATGGAGGGACGAATGGAGACGTGTCGTCTTCAGCGATGTGAGTCGCTTCTGCCTTGGTGCCAATGATGGTCGTATGCGTGTTTGGCGCCGTGCAGGTGAGCGCCACAATCAGGACTGCATACGACCGAGGCACACAGGGCCAACACCCGGCATCATGGTGTGGGGAGCGATCTCCTACACTGACCGTATACCACTGGTGATCGTCGAAGGGACACTGAATAGTGCACGGTACATCCAAACCGTCATCGAACCCATCGTTCTACCATTCCTAGACCGGCAAGGGAACTTGCTGTTCCAACAGGACAATGCACGTCCGCATGTATCCCATTGCCACCCAACGTGCTCTAGAAGGTGTAAGTCAACTACCCTGGCCAGCAAGATGTCCGGATCTGTCCCCCATTGAGCATGTTTGGGACTGGATGAAGCGTCGTCTCACGCGGTCTGCACGTCCAGCACGAACGCTGGTCCAACTGAGGCGCCAGGTGGAAATTGCATGGCAAGCCGTTCCACAGGACTACATCCAACATCTCTACGATCGTCTCCATGGGAGAATAGCAGCCTGCATTGCTGCGAAAGGTAGATATACACTGTACTAGTGCCGACATTGTGCATGCTCTGTTGCCTGTGTCTATGTGCCTGTGGTTCTGTCAGTGTGATCATGTGATGTATCTGACCCCAGGAATGTGTCAATAAAGTTTCCCCTTCCTGGGACAATGAATTCACGGTGTTCTTATTTCAATTTCCAGGAGTGTATATTATCACGAAACAAAACGTATGTATGTATGTTCCATGTCTCCTCCTGAACCACTGAATCTGTTTCAACAGAACATCGTACACATATCACTTACTGTCTGGAAACAATCACTATAGAGTTAAGAACCACCTACGTTTCAAAGGGGTGTGGATGCCGGTAAAAAAGAAACATAGCTCAAAACTAACGAATAACCAGACTGTATTCAATAAGCATTTGAGAATGAGAGCACTCATTCACTTCCAACAACCTTACTCCTAATTTCAAATCTTTACAGTCTTTTTTCCTCGCTCACACCCCGCACAAAATGCTGAAGGGAAAAGAATTTTTCGTTTTTTGCATTTTCGCTATTAACGCAGTAAAGCTGCCGCATCAGGCACGACACGATACATTGTTACTCCTTTATTACCAACTCTATTCGCAACACACTCCGCCAACAGCCTCCACGTATACCACTCGATGACTTGCACAATTATATTGTCGTAACACACACAGTTCAGGGGATATGACATCATAAACATTGACCTGCGAGTAAACGTAACTTCAGGGTGGAATTCGTTAGAGATAGAGATGTTTATGTATATATATGTATGTGTGAAATATGTTAATTGTATATGGAATATATGTGAGATTTGCGCATGTGGCCCAAACCGCACGTGAGAAGCTCCTACTAAACCCCTGGATTTAGTTAAACCAAAGTTGGTACATTTATCACTTACTATCTGGAAAGGAATAGTGTGGGGGTAAGAACCAGCATTATCCTGTGGGTGTGGGGGTGATATCGTGGAGAGAGAAGGTAGAGGAAGATGGAAAGACAGAGAGGGGAGGAGGAGAGGGACAGTGGGGGAGGGGGGGGAGGCAGGAAGAGATGGACAGATTAGCTAAGTTTGAATATTTAAGTAACCGGCGAATAACTCAAGTTTCTCTCATTTTTAAAAAATTTTGTAAGCTTCGAGAATCCTGGTAGTTTGATAAAACACCACGTTAATTTTGAACTGTTCCGTTAGAGGAAAAGTTTGGGAACACCTGGTACAAATTACCAGTCTTTCCCTTGAGCTGACGCCTATTTTTCTGAGAGTAGCGAACGTATTGTACCATTTTACACTATCGAGCGCCTTTTCTAAGTCACTAAACGGTGTGAAAGTGTCTCCATCTTTCGTCAGTCTTGCTCCCACTATCAACTGCAACGTCAGGACTGCCTCTTTGCTGCCTATGTCGTTGCTAACTGTTCGTCATATAACACACCCTCAGCTTTTGTTTCCATTCGTCTGTACATTGATCTCGTCAGGAAACTGGGTGCTTGAGATGTCTGTGTGATAATTCTCAGCCATATCTGCCCTCGCTACCCATATGTGATCGCCGAACAACTTGCGGTCTCCCTATACAGCAGCACTCCAGTGCTATGTCACACGTGTCGCAGCTACGAGGGCTGGGAATTCGACGGCGCTCCCTGGCACCAATAGAACGAGGCTGTGCTTGTCGCATAGCGGCGTCAGAGGAGCTAGGATTCCAACGCGCAGGTGGCAGGACATCTGCAGCGCGCGGCGTCTGTCTGCCGGCACCAGAACACAGGCGGCGCCACAACTCGGACGGCGTTTGTTCGCCGATAGCCATTGTGGTGGAGTGTGGCCACAAAGCGGCCCTCACAATGCCACACGCCGGGCAGCGCCGCGCCAGCTGCCTGCCTGCACCAGAGACCGGCGCGCGCGACCAGCGCCGCTGCTCCTCATGCCAGCCGATCCTGGCCCGCAAACACGGGCTGCGCACAGATAATTATGTATCACTAACAACACCTTACATTGACATCTTCCAACCTGCATTTCTGGTTTGGGTCCATTCGGTTTCTCGATACAATAGGGTCCCGCGTTACTAGGGGCAAGCAACCATCGTTGGTGGAGCTCGTGGAAACGAAGCGATTTAACAACTGGTTCGCACTGGAGCGACAGCAACACTACACTGATAAGATTATATACGAAGACAGTAACTTGTTCTCGAAAAAACAGTTACTGTTGATGACCGTGCAGCTTTTCCCTGGAATAAATGATGACTAACTGAACACCTCAGCTGCCGACAGGTGTTGTTGATATACCTCGATGTGGACAGCTGAAAATGAGTGCCCCGACCGGGATTCGAACCCGGGATCTCCTGCTTACATGGCAGACGCTCTATCTATCTGAGCCACCGAGGACACAGATGAATAGCGCGACTGCAGGGACTTATCACTTGCACGCTTCCCGTGAGACTCACATTCCCAACTGTCCACAATTCTACATATGTATTGTACCTTATAGACGTTTGCCCACCCACTCATGGGTGGGTGCGCAAACCTTATTGTACCTTATAGACGTTTGCCTCTGGGGGCGTCTGCATTTTCGCAAGACTCTCCCCTTACGGTTTACTTCATGTTACAATATCTCTCCTAGTTTCGTCTGCCCTGCTTCAACACCTTGAAACGCCTGTCCTCCTTTCTCACAGCTTTAAGGTAACACTACAGTAGCAAGGAATAATCAATATATTACAAGTGTTGGAAATTGCGGACACTCTCATTCGAGGTGATCAACACATCACAATCAAGCACCTCGCTGCTCAACTGAATGTCTCCGTTACTGGCGCTGGCACATTCCCCGCCAACTGGAGTGCTCAAAAGTGTTTACCCACTGGATTCCTCGCAGCCTAACAAAAGACCATAACGAGCAACGAAGGAACATCTGCGTGGAATTGTTTGTGCGTTACGAGGCTGATCGCGACAATTCTTTGTCGGGCATCGTCACAGGCGATGAAACACGGGTTCATCACTTCGAAACGGAAAGAAAACGGCAATCCATAGAGTAGTACCACATCAACTCTCCTCCCAATAAAAAGTTGAAACCCGCACACGTAGACAGTTATGTCATGGCGACAGCCTTGTGGGACTCTGCTGGGGGTGTATGTTTGATATCCTCCCTCATGGTGCAATGATTAGCTCTGAAGTGTATTGTGCAACCATTAGGAAACCGAAGAAGTGACTTCAGCTTGATCGTTGCCAGAAAAATTCAGACGTACTTCTCCTTCTCCACGACAACGCAAGGCCTCATCCGGCCTACAAACCGAATCGCGCAACTTCCAACTTACATCTGTTTGGCCCAATGAAGGAAGCACAAAGCGGGAAGCAGTACATGAAAAGGTTATTGATACAACAAGACGCTGCTTTCGGTGTCGACCAGTGGACTGGTAGCATGCCAGCATACAGGCCCTCCGAGTAATGTGGCATAAGGTAGTCACATTGAACCAAGACTATTTTGAAGAATATAGTTTTGTATCCAAAAGAGGTGAGAACAATATGGTGTGTTGGAATACTCAGTAAAATCAACCTGCTTTCAGAGAAAAAAGTATTGTATAGTGTAGTGAAATATACTTTGATGCAGTCTTTCGGGATGTGATTTGTCTACATCTACATCTACATTTATATTCCGCAAGCCACCCAACGGTGTGTGGCGGAGGGCACTTTACGTGCCACTGTCATTACCTCCCTTTCCTGTTCCAGTCGCGTATGGTTCGCAGGAAGAACGACTGTCTGAAAGCCTCCGTGCGCGCTCTAATCTCTCTAATTTTACATTCGTGATCTCCTCGGGAGGTATAAGTAGGGGGAAGCAATATATTCGATACCTCATCCAGAAACACACCCTCTCGAAACCTGGCGAGCAATCTACACCGCGATGCAGAGCGCCTCTCTTGCAGAGTCTGCCACTTGAGTTTATTAAACATCTCCGTAACGCTATCACGGCTACCAAATAAACCTGTGACGAAACGCGCCGCTCTTCTTTGGATCTTCTCTATCTCCTCCGTTAAACCGATCTGGTACGGATCCCACACTGATGAGCAATACTCAAGTATAGGTCGAACGAGTGTTTTGTAAGCCACCTCCTTTGTTGATGGACTACATTTTCTAAGCACTCTCCCAATGAATCTCAACCTGGTACCCGCCTTACCAACAATTAATTTTATATGATCATTCCACTTCAAATCGTTCCGCACGCATACTCCCAGATATTTTACAGAAGTAACTGCTACCAGTGTTTGTTCCGCTATCATATAATCATACAATAAAGGATCCTTCTTTCTATGTATTCGCAATACATTACATTTGTCTATGTTACGGAACAGTTGCCACTCCCTGCACCAAGTGCCTATCCGCTGCAGATCTTCCTGCATTTCGCTACAATTTTCTAATGCTGCAACTCCTCTGTATACTACAGCATCATCCGCGAAAAGCCGCATGGAACTTCCGACACTATCTACTAGGTCATTTATATATATTGTGAAAAGCAATGGTCCCATAACACTCCCCTGTGGCACGCCAGAGGTTACTTTAACGTCTGTAGACGTCTCTCCATTGATAACAACATGCTGTGTTCTGTTTGCTAAAAACTCTTCAATCCAGCCACACAGCTGGTCTGATATTCCGTAGGCTCTTACTTTGTTTAACAAGCGACAGTGCGGAACTGTATCTAACGCCTTCCGGAAGTCAAGAAAAATAGCATCTACCTGGGAGCCTGTATCTAATATTTTCTGGGTCTCATGAACAAATAAAGCGAGTTGGGTCTCACACGATCGCTGTTTCCGGAATCCATGTTGATTCCTACATAGTAGATTCTGGGTTTCCGAAAACGACATGATACTCGAGCAAAAAACATGTTCTAAAGTTCTACAACAGATCGACGTCAGAGATATAGGTCTATAGTTTTGCGCATCTGCTCGACGACCCTTCTTGAAGACTGGGACTACCTGTGCTCTTTTCCAATCATTTGGAACCCTCCGTTCTTCTAGAGACGGCTGTTAGAAGGGGCGGAAGTTCTTTCGCGTACTCTATGTAGAATCGAATTGGTATCCCGTCAGGTCCAGTGGACTTTCCTCTATTGAGTGATTTCAGTTGCTTTTCTATTCCTTGGACACTTATTTCGATGTCAGCCATTTTTTCGTTTGTGCGAGGATTTAGAGAAGGAACTGCAGTGCGGTCTTCCTCTGTGAAACAGCTTTGGAAAATGGTGTTTAGTATTTCAGCTTTACGCGTGTCATCCTCTGTTTCAATGCCATCATCATCCCGGAGTGTCTGGATATGCTGTTTCGAGCTACTTACTGATTTAACGTAAGACCAGAACTTCCTAGGATTTTCTGTCAAGTCGTTACATAGAATTTTACTTTCGAATTCACTGAACGCTTCACGCATAGCCCTCCTTACGCTAACTTTGACATCGTTTAGCTTCTGTTTGTCTGAGAGGTTTTGGCTGCGTTTAAACTTGGAGTGAAGCTCTCTTTGCTTTCGCAGTAGTTTCCTAACTTTGTTGTTGTACCACGGTGGGTTTTTCCCCGTCCCTCACAGTTTTACTCGGCACGTACCTGTCTAAAACGCATTTTACGATTGCCTTGAACCTTTTCCATAAACACTCAACATTGTCAGTGTCGGAACAGAAATTTTCGTTTTGATCTGTTAGGTAGTCTGAAATCTGCCTTCTATTACTCTTGCTAAACAGATAAACCTTCCTCCCTTTTTTTATATTCCTATTAACTTCCATATTCAGGGATGCTGCAACGGCCTTATGATCACTGATTCTCTGTTCTGCACATACAGAGTCGAAAAGTTCGGGTCTGTTTGTTATCAGTAGGTCCAAGATGTTATCTCCACGAGTCGGTTCTCTGTTTAATTGCTCGAGGTAATTTTCGGATAGTGCACTCAGTATAATGTCACTCGATGCTCTGTCCCTATCACCCGTCCTAAACATCTGAGTGTCCCAGTCTATATCTGGTAAATTGAAATCTCCACCTAAGACTATAACATGCTGAGAAAATTTATGTGAGATGTATTCCAAATTTTCTCTCAGTTGTTCTGCCACTAATGCTGCTGAGTCGGGAGGTCGGTAAAAGGAGCCAATTATTAACCTAGCTCGGTTGTTGAGTGTAACCTCCACCCATAATAATTCACAGGAACTATCCACTTCTACTTCACTACAGGATAAACTACTACTAACAGCGACGAACACTCCACCACCGGTTGCATGCAATCTATCCTTTCTAAACACCGTCTGTACCTTTGTAAAAATTTCGGCAGAATTTATCTCTGGCTTAAGCCAGCTTTCTGTACCTATAACGATTTCAGCTACGGTGCTATCTATCAGCGCTTGAAGTTCTGGTACTTTACCAACGCAGCTTCGACAGTTGACAATTACAATACCGATTGCTGCTTGGTCCCCGCATGTCCTGACTTTGCCCCGCACCCGTTGAGGCTGTTGCCCTTTCTGTACTTGCCCAAGGCCATCTAACCTAAAAAACCGCCCAGCCCACGCCACACAACCCCTGCCACCCGTGTAGCCGCTTGTTGCATGTAGTGGACTCCTGACCTATCCAGCGGAACCCGAAACCCCACCACCCTATGGCGCAAGTCGAGGAATCTGCAGCCCACACGGTCGCAGAACCGTCTCAGCCTCTGATTCAGACCCTCCACCGGCTCTGTAACAAAGGTCCGCAGTCAGTCCTGTCGACGATGCTGCAGATGGTGAGCTCTGCTTTCATCCCGCTAGCGAGACTGGCAGTCTTCACCAAATCAGATAGCCGCCGGAAGCCAGAGAGGATTTCCTCCGATCCATAGCGACACACATCATTGGTGCCGACATGAGCGACCACCTGCAGATGGGTGCACCCTGTACCCTTCATGGCATCCGGAAGGACCCTTTCCACATCTGGAATGACTCCCCCCGGTATGCACACGGAGTGCACATTGGTTTTCTTCCCCTCTCTTGCTGCCATTTCCCTAAGGGGCCCCATTACGCGCCTGACGTTGGAGCTCCCAACTACCAGTAAGCCCACCCTCTGCGACCGCCCGGATCTTGCAGACTGAGGGGCAACCTCTGGAACAGGACAAGCAGCCATGTCAGGCCGAAGATCAGTAGGAGCCTCTCTCTCTCTGTATTAGATTAAATTAGATTTACTTCCATTCCAATTGATCCATAGTGAGGAGGTCCTCCAGGATGTGGAACATGTCAGAAAAACAATAATACATGACAAATATTTACAACTTAAATAAATAAGCTAATGTACCTTCCACAGGTCCCAAGTGGAATAATCGTCATTTTGTAATGAACACTATATGAAAGAATCATTTTACAAACACTAATGCACTGAATTTAAAATTAAGAAAAGGTTTTCATTATTTATGAGGCAATAAACAAGTAATAGAACTACTACAACACTTATTTACAATGAACACATTACTGCACTGAAATGGTGCAGAAGTATATATATATACACACAAATCAGTTGGTCCTACTGAGAAATTGAGAAATTCATCAATGGAGTAAAAGGAGTTGGCCTTTAGGCTTCTCTTAAACTGAATTGCATTGGTTTTTAAGCATTTTATGGCTGCTGGCAAGTTATTGAAAATGTATTTTCCTGAATAATGCACACCTTTCTGTACAAGAGTAAGTGACTTTAAATTCTTGTGAATTTCATTCTTATTTCTCGTATTTCTCGTATTTATTCCATGAATTGAGCTGTTGGCTTGAAAAAGTGATATATTTTTAATGACAAATTTCATTAAGGAATAAATATATTGGAAAGCAGTATACACATATGTAATCTAATACAGAGTGAGGCAAATCACATTCCGAAAAGACTGCATCAAAATATATTTCACTACACTATACAATACATTTTTCTCTGAAAGCAGGTTGATTTTACTCGGTAACACTCTTCTGGGGCATACTCGATGTTACTTTTACGTGTAAAGATGTCTCTGTGTTCAAAATACTGACGTATTGTGTTGTGTTTGCTAGAAGCTCTTCAATCAAGTCACACAGTTAGACTGATATTCCATATGCTTGAATTTCTTTTCACTAGGTGGCCGTGCGGAACTGTATCGAATGCCTTTCGGAACACGGTACTTATCTGGCTGCCTGTATCTACTGCTTTCTGTTTCTCTTGAACGAACAGAGCGAACCAGCTTTCACACGATTGCTGTTTTCAGAACCTATGTTGGTCCCTACAGAGGAAATTCTCGGTCTCCAGAAATATCATAATGCGCGAGAATAAAACATGCCCAAAATTCTTTTCTCGAAAACGGCAACGACCTGTGCTTAGTCCAGTATTAGTCCAGCATACTGTTCATGGTATTATAATATTTTTTTCGAAGTAATAGCAATACTTCTGATTACTATTAATGATAGACTGAAAGCATCGATTGTATCATTAAATATAGTTCTATTACAGCGATAATTGTCCGCCCCCGGTAACTGAATGGTCTGCGTGACATATTTTCAATCCTCTGGACCCGGGTTCGATTCCCGGTTAGGTCGGGGAATTTTCTCCGCCCAGGGACTGGGTCTTGTGCTGTCATCATCATCATCCTATCATCCTCATCGACCGGCCCCTGGCGAACGGTCTGCCCGAGGGGAGGGGGGGGGGGGCTAAACATGCGATTAAGTAAAGATTAAACAAATAGCGATATTTCAGCATGAATTTTTTTGTTGCAGTATGATGGTTCCACAGAGGAAAACGATGCCAAGAGAAACGATAGTGTAGTGATGCTTCCAGAAGTACTGCCCGGATAGCTACTGATAATGACTTCAATGAAATTATATCCCTGTGTAGCGCGTTCTTGTTGCTCGTATCTACTTCTTATCCGAGATGTTACACAACAGTCCTTTCATTACACACACACACACACACACACACACACACACACACACACACACACACAAGCGGGCGGGCGCACACAAACATTCACCTACAGATAATGTACACGTGTATTAGTTTGCCTTGGGTGATCTAAAAAATGCGCTATTTTTCTATGTTTAATCACCTATGTTGTGGAATAGAGATTATTTGTCCAAGAAAAGGAGAAAATATTGGTCTCTTTGAACCAACAGAAAAATTTGATCACGACATGGAAGTAATGCTTCGTTAAGCTGACTGAACTTTTTTACTCGTGAAATCGGCTCTCATGAATCGACTATCAATGATGGATCTGACGATCTTGTGTCGGAGAATTTCGTGACAACGGCATGTTCCCGGCGCCGGTGTAAACAATATTTCAGAAATTACAACGAGTTTCCGCGCAGTAAACGTATCCAATTAAATTTTTACAGGAGCGCTGCTCGCCAAACTTCGCCACGATTATTGCCGCATGCATCATACCGAGAAGTTTTTACTGAAGTCGCAGAAAGTTGGGCCGTTCCAAAGTGCATTAAAGAGGACGCGTGCCGCTCTTCAGTTTGTCAATAGTGGGGAGGCGCCATCTCCCAGTTAGAGTAAACGTGAGCGCGGTGTATTCCGATAAAATATTTCCCTCTAATTTATACCCACGGAAAAACGGCGTTATCTTTACGTGCTCTTAAAAGGCCAAAATAGTGTGCTTCCCCTCAGCACGTACACGAAATTAAAAGCTCCAGCGAAATTAATGCAATTGTTCCGTGCGTGTTCTTATCCCAGTGGCTGGTAAATTACCCGATAAGGTTGAAGCAGGAGGAGGCCTGTAGGGGATGCCTCGGTGGGTATGGTGGGGGAAGGAGAGAGAAGGGGGTGGCGGGTTGACTCTCGCTACTGCTACATATCCCCAGGTTCTGCGTTCCCAGCTGCTACAATACGTGACGCTGAAATTCACGGGCGCCCAGTTATCTTTGGAGTCATGTTACGGTGACACCATTGGACAAGTTTCAGTGTAATCTGAAAAATAAAAAATAAAAAGTTACATTACCTGCCCGACAACGAAATATAGTATGTACCAGAGACAGGTACCCACGAAACATAGTAGATTATTTCCTAAACAATATTCACATTAATTGATGTGGTAGCCAAACATTTTACTCGCAATTGTCAAAAATATTTCATTTTTTAAAATACATTTACAGGAAAAAGTAAAATCTTCTCATTATTACGGTCAACTTGCAATGTTTAAACGCATTTGCCATCTTTAGTTCATCTCTACTATTTTGTTTCCCGGTGCAGTATTAAACTACTTTCCCGAAAAGTACTGCAGTCACCCATTTCTAACAACTTCTTTCACAAAACAAAGACCTTTTTAAGCCGAATACGGGTTTGAAACACTTCGTGCTATTATTAGCACTACATGAAAATCAAATATGAAAAATTTGAAAAACTGCGATGAAAAGAATATTTTAAAATTTTATTAGGTGTTTGTGGATTATTTTCTTACCGGATATGAATTAGGAACATATACTATTCTTGAAATACGACCATACATGCCACAGTGACAAATAACCATAATTCATGTTTTATCATAACTAGATATTTTATATGTTGTGATCCCACAATATACCTGAAAGGCAGTAATTTACGGATACTTGCTGTTGTCTTGTTCCAAGGGTTACAATCACATGTCCAATTTGATAGATAGCACTAAGATGATGTTTAGTCACAAAATAGAAGTTTCCGTAGGCATCTGGTTAAGATTAAACGTCTGCTACCTAGTTATCAGAGTCATTCCTCCTGACGAAAACTACCAACATCAGATTTTTGAATGGTAAAGTGTTCTACAAGTCCCCTTTTCTTAACGGAAAACATATAAGTACCCTTTGGAATCTCGTTTAGTTTTCCGCTTTACCATTCAAGATTTTTAATCACCTCTGAAAAGTGGAAAATGCTGAAACCGCTGAAATACGATATATGAGCCATAGAACGCAAACCATAAAAAAACTTATTAACTTTCTTAAACTACACCAACATACACTTAATGGCTACAAATCGAACTGCAGAATGGCAGTTACAGAGGTGCAAATACTCTACAAGCTACGATAGCAATTTAAAACCGATTCGTAACGGCGTTGCGTTGAAGTGAAATCACGTATCGACAGTCTCACGTCGAAACTGACGTAGTTCATAATGAACATTACGTCCGCCTCATAAATACCAGTTCGATTCCTGGAAGGAAGCCACGTCAGCTTTGTTTTCCTGTCCGCCTTTAATGACCTCGATGTCCACGGTTCGTTAGTTATTTCTATGCACTCCTTCTTTCAAAGCCTTCTAAATTATCATGGCACACAGAGCAGAGCTGATGATGTGTCCATGCATTTCTCGTTTAACCTTTTTTTTCATTTTACTCAACGCCCTCATTTGAAAATTTCTTTTCTCCGCCATACATACTCGTATAATAGTGTCTCTGAAATATTCTGCTCTTTGAGTATAACCAAATAATTATTCAGAAGACAGGAAAAACCTTAGGTTTGTAATACATCGCCTAAATCAAATATGTACGAATTATCATCTGAAACTTTCGTAAAAGTAACTAAAGTAATAGTCTTCAAAGAGAAATTTCCAGTGCGCTCCAAAATAGCGCTAAATGTGGAATCAATAGAACAAGTGGTCACACTTTCACCTCTTAAGCTGCAATATCAGCTAAGAATAACGTAACGATGTCACTAATAAATTGAATAAGTTTCGAGTGACATGTGCCACAATACACAAAACACTGGATGGCAGGACTAGGAAGGATTCAAAGCTATTATTTTATAAAGTAATCGCTGCACCTATTCTAACATACGATAACTAATCTTGGGCGTTAACTAAGAAAGACAAAAGCAGACTAATGTCCACTGAAACGAAATTTTTTAAAAAAGGTTCAGGGATTTACCACAAGAGTTCAAATATAAAACAATATTGTAAGAGAAGAACAGGTGTAGTTAATGAATGAAGTTGATAAATATTGTCGATCTCTTTTAGTACAGCTGTCCCGATGATATATTGTGAATGAAATCAATGGGAAGGAAAAGAATGACGACAATAGCAACTGAAAATGTGGATATGGAGAAAAGTAAAGGGTGCGAGTTGGGAAGACAGGCTGAAGAGCGAGGAGGTGTTGAGAAGAGTTAGGGAGAAAAGAAACGTGTTACGCTTCAAGGAAATAAAGAAAAATAGGCTTGCCCACATATCGAGACAACAGTGTATGGTCTATCAAGCAATTGAACTGATGGCAAATGATAAGGGAGGGAGAGGACGGAGATGACACTGATCCACTCAAAAATGATAACTAAAGAGGAAGAACAGCGAGGGGACAGATGGGCAACAAGTATCCCTGGAGCTACTCCAAAGCAGAATAGCTGCTGCTGATATTAGTGAAGTCGAATGGAGGCAGTACGATACGTGCACAAACCCTTGCGCCGAGCAGATAGGTTGAACGACTGCCTAGTTTCTCAACAGATATTTAATCAAGGTACAAGTAATAAAAAACCTTGGTGCAACCATCGATGCTCTTCGCACAATTGGCACAATTAGAGAGTGCGACGGGAGTCGAACTGGCAATGCGAGCAGCGCGGACGGGCGAGGTGGGCGCGACTTTGTCAGGGGGTCGTTGCTATCACGTCCAGACCGGCGGTGCTGACAGCTCAGTTATTTGCGGCGCTATATTTTAATATTTTACGGCCATCGCTCGCTCATGGAATGGGACAGCATCCAAAAACGGGCGCGCCGTGGGCGTGCCAAATTATCAGGGGAATTAATGGCGCCATACGTTACTTGATTTACAATGTCAGGAGCGCGGTATTCGTAAAATTACTTGTCCGGATGAAATGTCCTACATGACACTTCAGGGAGTGCTGTGCTTCTGATTATCACGTGAAATATGTTCCTCAGCCCCAACACGCGTTTCGCACTCGCACCCGCTGCTCACCACTGCAGTGTGGCCGTTCCACGCTGCGGCCCTCTTTTTACACCCATTTCCTCTCCTTACGCGCTGTGTACGGTTCCCGACCACGCAGTTCCTCGGAAATTTATTTCATAGCCTAAAAACAGTATGAATTTTTTCTACGCATTACATATTTCTCAATATACTCTATACTGCATTTATTGTCTCCTTTAAGAATTACCGCAAGGTAGGGTGGGGGGAGGGGGGGGGGGAGGTTGGGAGGGTGGGAATAATGTAAATTGGGTTATCTTGCCATCTCTTATACGTATAGGGTACATTTAATGCACCTTAAAACAGACAATCCCATTTGTTTACATATATATATATATATAAAGTGCATTGAATATTTTCTGGGCCATTTGACGCATATTTGACGCATATCAAAATAGGCAGTCCAATTTATTTACCAAATACTGTTATATATAATCACTGGTTCCAATCCTCATTTTGTTCCTCGAGTCACTTTCTACATCCCCTCTAAGTCTGTCGGTGTAATTTTGATATATACTGCCTCCATTTGTCTTCGTTATTACCATCAGCAGCTATTCTGCTTTGGAGTAGCTCCAGGGATACCTGTTACTATATATATGGCTGTAGTGGATATAGCGGTTCCCGTCACATCACCGAAGTTAAGCGCTGTTGGGCATGGCCGGCACTTGGATGGGTGACCGTTTGGGCCGCCATGCGCTGTTACAATTTTTCGGGGTACACTCAGCCTTGTGATGCCAGTTGAGGAGCTACTCGACCGAACATTAGCGGCTCCGGTCACAGAAAACCATCATAACGACCGGGAGAGCAGTGTGCTGACGACACGCCCCTCCTATCCGCATCCTCAGCTGAGGATGACACGGCGGTCCCGATGGACCACTTGTGGCCTGGAGACGGACTGATTATATATATATATATATATATATATATATATATATATATATGGTGTGCCAAACGTTTTCACCTAACGTAACTTTCGACTGAAATGAAATGTTGTATGTTTAGAGTCTCCCAGCAGGTAGAGTGGTCACCTGTCCAAGTCTTTTAAGTTCATCTCACTTCAGAGCCTTGCATGTCAATAACATGATGAAGAAGAAGATGATAGTGATGATAATGACAACACAGCATCGAGACCCCGACAGTGTAACATCTCTACCCAACCAGGAATCAAACCCGTACTGCTCGGATGGCGTTCTCCCTCGGTGACGACTCAACTATGGAGGCAGACTGCTTTCTACATTAATTGTAATAGTAATCTCTTTTTGCATGAACAAATACTGACCAAGAACTCACGAAATATGCGCCGATCCGTATTCGTAAGTTCGTTGGACTCCGAAATTAAAGTGTTGACTCGATTTGTAAATTTCCATTTTCACTCTTATCTTGTAACATGCCACACTAAACGAAATGCACACTCCGCAACAGAATTAAAGTGTCACGTTTTGGATACCCTGTAATTCTCTCCCATTGCGACACAGACTTTTGAAATTTGGTTCAAAGATGCCCACGACCTTCCTCTGTAACGCTCCAATAGCTTGGAGCCCTGAGACGCCGCCCTAGGGCTCAGCGACGCTTCAAAGAGCAGTGTGTCGACACACGCCAGCACTCAGAAGTTCACGCACGTGTAACGTGGGTTAATGATCTCTCATTGGCATCAAATTTCTCCACAAATCTGCCCAACGCCAGCTTGGACGAGTCACGCTATGGCAAGGTCGTCATACCCCACCCCTCGTTACCCACATCTCACTCCCTTCTCTTCATGTCTCTGCGATGAAGGTCAGCACAGCGATACACAGTATTGAAATCTAGGGTTTTCTTATGGGTGGCAGAGGAAAATATTTCAGACACACCGCCGCTCGGTACCGACACGGGAAGGTCTTAAGTGGTGTCATATAGGGCGTCAATGAAACACGTTTCGCTATAGAAAATGACAGTTTGCAGTGCCTTAAGCAAAAGGACGGCCTTTGACACTTCTGATATCCCACGGACGAATTAACCCTTCTTTAAGGACATCCTAGGCGCGCATGCCCGTTGAACGTTATTGAACTCCTTTGGAGTGTGAGCGGTCGCAATTTTAGGACTGGTTTATAGAATGGAAGCATTGAACCATTCAATGAAATTTGAATCAGATCTGAAGCAGCAAAGGGTGTTCATGCTTTTCCATTCCTCCCGTTTCTTGCCCTCCTCTGTCGTGATCAAAGGTGAGATATATACCACATAAGTTAATAAGTGATGGTACTGATCCCCCATGGTACACCAAACGGGTCAGATCGCTGTTGCAGAAACAACGGAAGAAGCATGCCAAATTTAAAAGAACGCAAAGTCCCCAAGATTGGCAAAGTTTTACAGAAGTTCGAAATGTAGCGCGTACTTCAATGCGAGATGCTTTTAATAATTTCCGCAACGAAATTCTCTCTTTAAATATGTTCTTGTACGGGGACAGTTATTCACTAAATCCTAGGTGCTGACGTGATATAGGCGTCGCTTTCGACACCCCTCAGATTTCGCAAGCAGCCAAGACACGCTAGTTCAGTGACGTTTCAGTGACTCAGCTGAGATGCGTCGAAATGCTATATTAGGTTAGTGCACTTATGATTTAATTATTCTCTTCATGAGAGATGTATCTTCTCTAAGCTGTATCAATGCATTACTCAATGACGAATGGGATTACCTTGTGCACACGTCAGGTGATTAACTTTGTAACTAATCTCCATTTTTTTCGTATGCACTTTTTAACGAAAATTTATATTACATTCTCACAACTACTGACAAACAGCACCTTGTAGCACGAGGTATGATTAATTCTTGATTTTTTAATGTTATTTGAAGAACCATTGCCGGTATTCTTATAGAGCTACAATTACGATATTTTTATATTAATGTGCGTCATTCAACATGGACAGCAATATGATCTGCTAGTCTTATCGATACTGCCCGTCATTACTAAACAGTGTTTTTCATTTATTATACCAATGGAGATCACGGTTTCCTGATGTACGAGGGCTGAACAACAAAGACTGATTTTTTTGTCAGATGTTTATTACTGCATTTCAGTGTTTACGTTACCTTTTTCGAAGTACTTCTCTCCTACTTGAAAGTACCTTTTTACCTTCTCTACCAGTCCTCGAACTCATCGTGCAGGGCCATTCTCTGCCACCTCCTTGAGAAGCGCCTCACTTTTCTTGTGCAGTGCTGCAGAGTTCTCAAATCGAATCTCCCGAAGCTTTGCCTTTAGTGACGGGTATGTAAAAAAAAATCACAAGGTGCAAGTTTGGGGGTGCAAGGCGGATGTGGTACACAGGTAATGATGAATTTGCCAGAAATGGCATGACTTGCTTTGCAATATGAGGCCACACGTTTTCAATGCGAAGTCGCCACCCAGTCCGAGAGAGAGTTGTGGCAGTTTTCCTGCAATGCGATTCCATGGCGTAGCCAATACTGACGTTTAGTACGTTGCTGTAACAGTGATTTGAGGAAGAACTCCATGGTGGTAAATCATTCCATAACAGTCAAAAACGTGGTAACCATCATTTTCTATGTAGATGGGACAACTCTGGCCTTTTTTGGTGCTGTACAAGCTGAAAATTTCCACACTGTGCTGGCTCGTTTTCTCTCAAGGTCATAAGGGTGCAGCACCTGTAATACCCAATTCCAAAACGCACACCTTCTATCAGTGAAGACACGCAGCACCTCACGGTTCGTCTCCATTGGCACAGCCTTTCGTTCGGAAGTCAACAGACATGGTACGCAAACACGGGTCGTATGGACATGACCAAAGGTAATGGTAAAGGCATTTCATTGAGGTTACCGAATGTTATCCGCAGATTCTCACGAACAATCACAGCAGCTGTGTTGATCTTGACTGCAGTCACAGCAGAAGCCGGAACGCTAGGCCCACTTTGCTCAAGACAGAAAAGTCGGCGTTCTTTGAAGTCCTTTAACCACCTTGACACTATTGCACGATGTAGTGCATCTCCACTTAATGCTTGCAGCAGCTTTTCGTAAGTTTCAGTGGCTGTATGGTTTAAACGAACACAAAATTTTATTGCGCCCTACTGCTCTTCTCGCGTCACCCCCATTGCTTGTCATGCGAAATGCAAACAGCGTCTAAAAAATAGAGCACTACTACGAACCTACTGATATGGCAGTGCTATCGCCTACGGATATTATATATAAAAACCGCTCTTTTCATATATTCATGACACAGATGTAGAACTATCCTGTAAACTATATGAAGGAAATTAGTCTTTGCTGAACAACCCTAGTATGCCGCGAAGTATGTAGCAGATAATTTTTGCTGTTATGCTGTCACACAACAGTCACATTGAGATAATAAAAGTGATGGGACACCTCCTAATATTCTGAAGAACCTCCTTTAGCCAGGTGTGGTGCAACAGTTCGACGTGGCAAGGACTCAGTAAGTTGATGGATGTTCTCTGCGCAGTACTGAACCATGCTGCCTCTCTATAGCTGTGCGTACTTCCGAAAGTGAGTAAGAGTTCGTGTACGAAAGACCTCTCGAGTAAGTTCCACAAATATTTGAAGGAATTCATTTCGGGTAATCTGAAGGTGGCCAAATCATTCACTCGAACTTTTCAGAATGTTCTTAAAATTAGTCTCGAACAGTTATTGCCCGGTGACATGGTTGTTTGGGAACATGAAATCCTTGAATGCAAATGGTCTCCAGGTAGCGGAACATAAACTTTCCCAGGCATTGATCGGTTTAGTCGGACCAGGGGACGCGGTCCATTCCATGTAAGCCGGCCGCGGTGGTCTCGCGGTTCTAGGCGCTCAGTCCGGAACTGCGCGACTGCTACGGTCGCAGGATCGAATCCTGCCTCGGGCATGGATGTTTGTGGTGTCCTTAGGTTAGTTAGATTTGAGTAGTTCTAAGTTCTAGGGGACTGATGACCATAGATGTTAAGTCCCATAGTGCTCAGAGCCATTTGAACGATTCCATGTAAACACAGCCCACACCAGGTACCTGATTTTTTTTCCTGTAGTTCACATGACGTTTTTAAATCTGTATCATGAATATTTGAAAAGAGCGGGTATGTATAACCGTCAGCTTGCTCAGTGCTTTGACAAAGTGGGTCCAGGGTTCCAGGGTTTGTGGGGTCTTCCCCTACACGTGATTCCTACCGTCAGTTCTTACCATCTGAAATCGGAACTCATCTGACCAGGTCACGATTTTACAGTCGTCTAGGGTTCAACCAATACCGTCACGACCCAAGGAGAGGCACTGCGGGCTATGTCATGCTGTTAGCAAAGACATTCGCATCGTTCGCCTACTGCCACACTTCATTAACGCCAGTTATCGCCGCACTGTCGTAAGGGATAATTTCGTCATTCGTCACAGTTCATTTCTGTGTTGCTTGACTGTTAGCAATGACAACTCTACGCAATCCTGCTGCCGTCGGTCATTAAGTGAAGGCCATCGGCCACTGCGTTGTCCGTGGTGAGAGGTAATACCTGAATTTTGGAACTCTTGACATTGTGAATCTCGGAGTACTGAACTTCCTAGCGATTTCTGGAGTGGTATATCCCATGCGTCTAGCTCAAACTACAATTCCGCGTTCAGAGTCTGTTTACTCGCGTCTTCCGGCCATAACCACATCAGAAACCTTTTCACATGAATCACCTGATTACAAGTAACTACCCCTCTTACCTTGTGTAGAAGATACTACCCACATTCGTATACGTGCATATCACCACGCCATGATCTTTGTCACTTCAGTGTATTTCGATCTAAAGGTTCCACACGCCTTTCCCCAGTTACATAGAACTTTGTTGCCGTTGCGTCTGCAGATATTCTAGATCTTGACCCACGCTATGAGAACCACATTTGGTCAGTTGTTCCTTGCAGCCGTCTTTCCGGGACACTTTGCAATTAGCGCCAGCAGCCGGACGTTGGCGGGGAGTGGCGCGTGTTGTACAGGTTGGGGGTCACGGCATCGGGAAGAGCCGGCCGCCCACCACCGCCACGCCCACCCAGGTTAATTATTGAATTTACATATTCATGCCTGACGCTGTCAGCGGCGACTGATAGATGCGCCAACAGAAAACGTCCTCCCCTCCCTGCCAGCAGCTTCCAGTTTCGCTGGTCTTGCCCGCTGGTGCCTCGCCCACGCCAAGGAGACTAGATTGATAGTCTCGAGAGGGCTACATGACCCGCTACGGCACCTAATAGCAGAGTTTAATTCCCATCATCCGCTCGCCTGTACGCCATACGCGATGGCCCGGTAGGATAAAGGAAGTGTGCAAATTATGCGAAGTTTGAAACCACCACTAGATACTTATTAAGACAGTGGATACTTACCCACTTCAGCTAAACCATTAATTTAGTAACAAAACAAGGAAAGATTACCAGCTATATGTAGAACAAACACTTCCGTTTTATTGGGTGCATGTCGCAACAACGTTTGGAAACAAAGTTAGAACGAAATATACTTTTTAGTTATTCGTAATTTTCATTCCCCCTGTAATCCTGTTCATGTAGTAAAACATCAGCATCAGGCACTAGCATCAGGCAATACGTTTTAATTCATCACTTGTTCACGGCTAACCCTTTTTGCAATGTATTTACCAGACAGTATTAAAAAATACCACGGATGGAACGTGGAATATCTTATCATTATGTGACACATAGTTCAGGAGATGTGGCGTTGTAAACAGTGAGATGCATGAAAAGTAGGTTTGTCTAAAACTGAACGAAAATTACTCATCCGTGTTTGACAGTGAGAGCACTTAGCAAGTTTAGCAAATTTTAAATGTAATTTCGAAGCTTCACCAAGCTTTTTCGTTGGTCTACGGGTGAATAAACCGAAAAATAAAAAAAGCATAATTAGCATTTTGCGTCTTCTGCCGTAATCGTTTTACATGATTAACGTCAAATATTTAACACTATAACTCGTTCATGAAGTAATCAAACGTTTGGAACTACTTTACACATGGGACGTCGATTCTTTAACCCTTTCAGACCTGAATTTTTTATGGAGGAATGTAATTTTTTTTAATCCTCTGATGCTGTTAGGTAGTTTTTTTAAATTATTTTACAAAAAATAATTGTGCTAATAAGTGCACCCGTTTTCCAAACATATTTTGTGCACAATTATGTATAGTGGTTCTCAACCACAATTGAAATTATTGTAGACCAAAAACGTTTATTTACATCATGCTGCTCATCTCTGTTCACATATTAACCTTACTTTTAGGCCGCCCGGTGTGGCCGAGCGGTTCTTGGCGCTTCAGTCTGGAACTGCACGACCGCTACGGCCGCAGGTTCGAATCCTGCCTTAGGCATGGATGTGTGAGATGCCCTTAGGTTAGTTAGGTTTGAGTAGTTCTAAGTTCTAGGGGACTGAAGACCTCAGATGTTAAGTCCCATAATACTCAAAGCCTTACTATTATTTACGTAAACTTGCAGTGTTGTTTCACACAAAAAATGGCTCTGAGCACTATGGGACTTAACATCTATGGTCATCAGTCGTCTAGAACTACTTAAACCTAACTAACCTAAGGACATCACACAACACCCAGTCATCACGAGGCAGAGAAAATCCCTGACCCCGCCGGGAATCGAACCCGGGAACCCGGGCGTGGGAAGCGAGAACGTTACCGAACGACCACGAGCTGCGGACTGTTTCACACACCAAGCGGCCATTTGCAGTACAGCTGTTCACGTTCCAGGCTGGCACATAAGATCCGGAATGGCGTGCAGGCTGTGCTGGTATCCACAAACTGTATGGAATGGCACCATTGTGTCCCTACAGGCTTAACGGGTTGTTGAATTACATGATTCCTCACAGGCACTACCAGCTCTCACAATTTCCACCAGTTTTTGACGTGATGATCACAACGGCCGACTATAGGAGTCATCAACTTTGTTAGGTATTTGGCCAGTTTGTAGGTAGGAGAACCAATTGCACTGACCATAGGTCTCAAGGGAATATTATCCTTGGAGATCTTCGGTAGTCCGTAAAACCTGGAAGTTCTAGGAGATCGGACTCTGAGATATTTCGTGACATCATCTTGTATACTGGAATTCGTCAGTAGCTCCGTAGTTTTTCTGCTGTATGTCAAAGCTGGGTCCCGTTTAAGTCGTACTGTCCTCCAATAGTGATGTCATTTCTCTAAGAGACTCGGTACTATTAAGAACAACGGTGGTATTTCCTTTGTCAGCTCGACAAGATTTTCATCTCTCCGAAGAATCGGAGCCCCTCCTCTACATTCAACTGATATTAGATTTGGGAGGCTTAGCTGATGCCAAAGAGAGACTGGTAATAAGTCTCACTTCGTCAGCACCGCCTGTTCTACTCCACTGATAACACCCACGATAGGTATAGTACGTGGTGTAGGAGCAAAATTCAAACCAAGGTTAAAGAATCGACGGTGTCCAGGCGTTACTGGTTATACACTACCTGCCGAAAAATTTTCGAAATCGCAGACCCGATCAGAATCACAATTCCAGGTAGAGATGGGTAAGAAGTCATTAGTGACGCACCGAATTCGAGAACTGATACAAAGACACAGTATTGCAAGTTATAATAACGAAAATATGTGGTGTCGCGCATGGCAGTGATTCGTTCATTACTGAACTAGATGTACATGTGGAATGCAGAGGGACATAAATTACAAACGGCCATGCTAGCTCTGCACCTTAGAAAACGCTGGCACCGGGAAATCTCAGTAGCAGCGGGCGACACGTCACCTTGAAGGCACGTATTTACCTGCCGTCTATCTCGCCCAGCGCTCCAATTACAGGGCTCACTACCCACAGCGACGGTTACATGCGCCACGACGACTTCCTCAGCCCACTCCTTTTTTTCCCTTTTTCTTTTAATTCCAGCTAGCTTCTAGTTATGGTACAAACTTTCCATCATAATTGGTCGCAACTGGTAATTATAGCCGAGCGGCTTTTCTCATTGCTCATAATGAGACGAGAAGTATTTTGACTAAAGGCGGTTAATACCGAAGTTTTGAAGTTATGTCGTCCGACGTCCCAAGTTTGCTCTCAGAATCGCGCGCAGATTAAGACGTCCATTATCTTGTTATAAAATGGGACTTATACAGGCGACGCGCTGGAAGGAGAGCTGGGGGGAAGGGGAGGTACGGAATCTGTTATGAAGCTCACTCCGGACACGGTGCAGCTAATTACCTGTAAATGTCGTGTCTTCTGTTCGTAAAGAGTACGTGTACTTCTCGTGCCAAAGCCCAGTAGGAAAGAATTCAAAAGTGCATAAATCTGTTCTGTTCCGTTTTATAATCAGTACCTGTACCACAGTCCAACGATCAATAAGCTTTTCTAAATGAAAGTGGTTTACCGTTAAGGCTTTTAGTGTGCCGAATCTTACAACAGAAAACCTGTATCACCAACCATTCATTTTACGAAATCACTCAAAATTTATTTTCGCTATTTCAGTGACTTCCACACATGATTTCAATAGATAAAATCAGTTTTGAATGAAACAGTTTCAGACAGCCTTACAAAAAGACAAACATTTTTTCCAGTATTTCTGCGAGAAGTTTCCTCGTCCTTCAGACACTAAATTGAAAGAATTGAAGTGTTCGATACCAACGTTGAAGGAAAACTTGAAGAATTTATGCTCGTTGATGAGCCTCAAGACTCACTATTTCAACAGTCACTCCGGTTTTCTTTACCTATGACTTTGGGTGATTTCACTGAGGAACAAGGGTAAAGTTTCCGTGAAGACATCAGAGTAATGGAAAAACGGTTTCAGGGCCAATGGAACACCAGTGGAATCATCACTTCAGCGAAACGCATAACAGGTAATCTAACGGAAATTCAGCTATATTAGATGCTGTAACGAGTACAGAGAAAGGAAATATAAGCCAGTGAACACAAATTTCACATGTAATGATGAGAAGTTTTCATGGTCGTTTGTAAATAAGACTTACGTGCACAATGAAGAACTGAATTACATTTCATACCAGTTACAAATGGTTTGTTAATTTTGTAGCTAAAATCAGTTCACAGTGTCGAAAACTATAGTCGATAGAAAATAACTGCGGGCAAACATACACTCAGTGTTCAAAAGAATTAAAATATTATTGCCTAATAAAAAGCAATCAAAAATTTTATTGAAGTCCTGCGTATTCGAATTTACAATTTTGTTCTTCGAAAAGTTTTTTTGTGGTTTTAGAGAAGTTTCGTCAATTTATTGTTTTAATACTAGTGCATTACTGGTACTCTTTGCAGCTTCAACTAAATCCTATATACAGGAGACATGGTAGCCTCTAAATACTTAAAAATCACCATGATAATAAGATGTTGCTGACTGGATATAAAATTTTTATTGGCTGCCTGTTTCAGTGA
Organism: Schistocerca americana; assembly: GCF_021461395.2. Taxonomy (NCBI): domain Eukaryota; kingdom Metazoa; phylum Arthropoda; class Insecta; order Orthoptera; family Acrididae; genus Schistocerca; species Schistocerca americana. Next base: position 174,378,064 of record NC_060122.1, on the reverse strand, counting down.
CATCGATCATCATCAGGTTCATAAAAAATCAAACTAATATACTACATTCAGGTAACGACACAACAAAGTCAGTATTCAACTATAGTCTGAGAGGAACATACATGTTAAAATAGATACCAAGCACTATACTGATGACACGCATTTAAATAATTTTATTGTAATTTGCCATTGCCGATTCTGAACATTTTGTTCATCTTCAGGTGACTTGACTGCATTTGATGAGGAAATATTAATCAGTTATTACACATCACATGTTAAAACACAGTGTGAAATCAGGTTATGCAGTGTCCAAGTGCTAATGGTGGTTCACTCTATCGAAATATTCATGAGTGTGCTCTGAAGAGCATACACTACGGTTTTACGCAAATCAAAGACATATCTCGCGATGCATGGGAAAGCATGTTTTAGAAAAGAATTGCGACATTTTTAGACTAAATTTTAAGTTCAATTTTTTCTCGGTTTTAGCTTTTCTTTCGAACATTTCTCAATTCAGAATCGTTGCTCACTCTAGGGTATTATGGCACTGTAAGTGTTCAACAGCTGATTAATTATTCGTCATATAAATGTATTACGTCCACCTGAAGACGTACAAAATGTTTGAAAAATGTAATGGAAAGAAACGAGAAAATGTTTTAAAGTTATCCTACGAGGCGATTTAGATTGTACTCGATTACACTCAGATGACAGATGATTAGTGCAGTTACTCTTTACAACACCGATCTCCTTTTATTCTGTGTCTCCTCCACGCAGAAGTAGTAGAACCAAGCGTCATGTTTAACAGTCATCCAGTTGTTTAAATTACTGGCGAATGATCATTGTAAAGGCATTTCTTGACTTATTTCATAAATGTTATTGGATTTACAAATTTCCCGTTAAACATCTAGGATTAACTAAAATCCTTGAATATCGAGACGCTGTTGGCAATTCCATTTCACAGATGTATCTGCTACCCTCAAAAAATTGTTTTCGCCTTCATTATCACAATGAAATGGTTCTGCATCAGTTAATACAATAAACTACTGGTCTTACCTATCAGTATTGTGGTTATGAGTAATGTATTCGTTATTAAATCTGGAGGTACTTCTTGAAGTATGACTGTTACGAAAGACTGATTGCATTTAATTTATCCACGCAGGAGGTTGCGGACTATACATTCGGCCGATCTTTGGCACTGTTATGTTAGTGACCAATTGGAGACCTGTACCAGGTACGATTAAAGGAAGAGAGACGGAGAGAGACAGACAGATGGAAGATTCGAAGAAGAGCTGTACTTTACTCTGCGCTTGTGCGTCACAAAAATTCTGATCAGTCAGCTACTGTGGCAAACACTACAAGAGAAGCCATGCACATTACTATTAAACTTCAGACAGCAAACATTCCGTGAAGAGTCTAGAAAAGGTATCGCAAGCTGGTAGATCTCGTTCAACTTTACCGGCGGAAAATCAGAGTGATCAGATTTTATAAACAGCTACATCTACATACATACTCAGTAAGCCACTGCACGGTGCGCAACGGAGGGTATAACGCATAAGTGCTAATCATTTCCTTTCCTGTTCCACTCACAGTTGTAAATATCTAGGAGGGAATGTCACGAATAAAGTACTAGAAATCCTGACTGATGAGTGTGGGGGTGGAGGTGGAGGTGCGTTAGAAGGTCACTTTTGTAAGTTTTTCTTGACTAACACGAAAACCGTGGCCGTAAGCGAAAACGCACGTCGGTACACAATTTAATACATTATATTTCCTACAAATAAAGGTACCCTTAATTTTCTATAGGATTTCTAATTGGCAGGTAACGAGAGGGGGAATATGAAAATCTCGGCTTTGTTTCTGAAGACCATATGTAACATTGCGGTTTATATAAATCGATGGCGATATAAGTGCATTATATCAGTGTAAATCTGAATTTTAATTTTTTGTCATGTCGGAATATATTTTCCTTTGCTTTCCTTCCAGTGAATTAATCAGTTTTTGTAATCATATTTATTTTCTTTTGAATAAGCTCACGAGCCCCATTTAGTGTCATCGCCCCCCTCCCCCCCCCCAGGTGGGGTGTGTCTACATGTTCAAATCAGCTAGGTTAGCCAATACAAAAAAAAACTGCGATCACATCACTAGGATGCTAGGATTCTACACGAGTTCCTGCGATGGCAACCTTTACATTTTGACCTGCGTGGGAAACTGGATAGATGACAACTAATGAAGAGATGGAGACAACAGATTTGTTTTGTTAAATACGTTTGGATTCAGAACGGGGCAACACCCTCTCGTTGAAATGGGAGAAGAAGAATAATTCCTTCAGTATTATTTATTTAGTTTTAATACCTTCCGTTAGCCTTGTTTTACTTCTGTTGACTTTCACATAGTAATCTGTTTCCAGGACACACTCCATTTCGTTGAAATGCTGTTTCAAGTCATTTTCCGTCTTATAATATGACGGTGTCATCGAAAAACCTCAGTCTTCCTTTTTTCTTTTCCTTTCTTCTCCTTTTTTAATGTATTTTCGAAATTTCTTCTTCGTGTTATTTATTGCGTGCTTTATGTACAGAACGAGTAACGTGGGGGATAGACTAAAGTGCTGCCATGCTCCTTTCTAAATTGCTGCCAAGTTTTGTGTACAAACTGAAGGTAACCTCTCCCACCCCGTGTTGTATCCCTCACAGCTTCAGAATTTCAGAAAGACTACTGTCACATATTGACGACATAATGACGTCCTTTGTTATGCTTGGGACAATTGTGACCGATCAAGAGGACTCCAAGGTAGGAAATCAGAGACACTTTGCAGAGAGAAGGCAAAAGTGGTTTAGGTTACCGTAGATAAATAGTACCTCTAGAGCCGTGCAAATTGCGGACGGTCTGTGCAGCTATCCCAGGGGAGACGTTTCACTTCAGAGAATTAACTGGTAACTCCATCCACCGCCTACACTCTGTCGTAAGGCGTCACTGTAGAAGATGGCCACGAAAAGGCACGTCTTTGCAGAGGCAGGAAGCCTGATACTTGCTCCTGAGAAGTGCAACGTCAGTAGGTTAGCACGCGTTAGAGTGCTACTACGGCAGTCACCACCCACAGAAGGGCGGAGGTAAAACACTATTCTTGCTGACCGAAATAGGAGTGGCAGTGATGTTTAGCTTTCAGCTGAACGCTGTTGATACCTAATTTTGACTCTGTTAATGTAAAATCCAGAAGCACCCCTATCTACCGACTAGGAGTAGGGGAGGAATCTAAATGTGGTTGGTGAGAGGCGCTCTGGAGATGCACAACGACTGACCAGATTGCCCAAAGCTTGTTAGGCGCAGGTGGAGGTATGGGTTATTTTTCTTTTAGTGTTCGAACCTGAGGTTGGTTTACAGCAGAGCGCCATTCCTCTCTTCTGTCTGCCTTTCTCTTCATTTCCACGAATGTGTTACAATGGTTCAAATGGCTCTGAGCACTATGAGACTTAACTACTGAGGTCATCAGTCCCCTAGAACTTAGAACTACTTGAACCTAACTAACCTAAGGACATCACACACATCCATGCCCGAGGCAGGATTCGAACCTGCGACCGTAGCGGTCACGCGGCTCCAGACTGTAGCGCCTAGAACCGCACGGCCACTCCGGCCGGCAATGTGTTACATCCAACATCATTCATGATCTGTTGCATGTATGATATCCTTTGTCGCCTCCGCCGATTCCTTCCCTCAATAGATCCTTCTGGTGTTGTTCCAATGGTGTTGTGCCCTACAAGTTTGTCTCTTCTTGTATGGATGTACCTCCACAGAGATCTGATTTCCTGTACTTTTCTAAACACCTCTTCATCTATTACTTTGCCTCTCCAGCTTATCTTCATCATACTTCTATAGCACCATATCTCCAGAGCTTCTAGCTGTCTTCTCTCTTCTCTTCCAATTGTCCAAGTTTCACATCCGTATATGGCCACACTCCAAACGAAATCTTTCATGATACGTTTCCTTTTTTTCAGACTCATGTTGTTGCTGGTAAGATCCTTCTCCGCTTAAATGCAATTTTGGCCTTTTGTATTCTGGTCGCAATTTCTTTCCGGCTTCTACCATATCTTGTGATTTTGTTTCCTGGGTAAGTAAATTCCTCTATCGCTTCCAGCTCCTCTCTTCCAATTCTCAGATGTTCATATTCTGCTTCTATACTGCAGGAAGGGAAAAATGGTGCGCCGCCAGTAGTCATTAAAAACCCATGTTTTTATTCAGAGGGAGTTCTCAATCAGATCGCTGCGGGCCGCCTCCGTCTTACTTGTGGCCAGCCTCGGTAAGCACCGACATGTCTGTTTCTATAACTGGGAGTGCTGCTCTCAAGTTTGTACTTAACGTGCTGCTAGTGTTCTATACCTCTGTTAGCACGTGCCCCCGTGGCTTCAGATTCTGACTTATGTTGTGCAGCTAGCTGTCTCCTTTGCTTTTTCTAATGTTTAGGATCAGCCTTCATTGAAGAAGTTTCAGATCGCAAATAAATATAGTTAGTCAGACCCTTGAATTCAATTCTGCTCCTACTGCAAGGATCCTATTGAGTCCCATAATTTGCATCTCTTATAGGTCGCCTGTCACAGTGTTTGGCGCTGACCCAAGTCTTCAGCCTGTCTTCACTGGGAGTTTGTCTTTCTGCATTTGCTCTTCACCGCTTGGAGATGCAGACCGGCCACAAAACAGCAATCCTGTGTCAGGACACGACACTACTGCAACAACATTTCCTGAATCCTTTTCCTAAACGTAAGAATCCTAAAGACGTAGATATGTTTCCCTTCACCCTGTCTTCTAGTACCCTTTACGAACTACTTTTAGGTATTTATGGCAGTACCCGAGATATCAAGTTCGATTTGCGGAGTACAAGGGAACGCGGAGCGAGCGCGCTAGACGTATTATGGCGGTTGTTGCGAAGTCGGTGCTGCACTGGTGGGCAGGCGGTGGCAGAAATCGGGCGAGACGCCCTGTGATAAGCTGAGCAAAAGAAATGCAATATTAACGAGTAGCCAGTCTTTTGACAGAACAAAGGAAAGAATGGCTGCGCGCGCGGCTAAGTGTGCGCCGGAATAATGCATAATGAAGGGCGCGCGCCGATCAAAGGACCAGCCGCCGCAGCGGGCAGCGACCACCCCGGGCTCTGGCGAAGCTTCATCTGCCCAGACACCGCCGCCCACCAGACTGCCCCTCTCCTACCGAGGTCCCCGCTACAGCTTGTTAAAAACTATTGTCTTGGGGCGCACACATCCTGTTAAAGAACATATATTTAAAGCCACATATAAGGTGTGCACACCACTTGTTAATATCACAGTTAACTGCTAAGCTACGACCAGAGGCTCTTCAAGTGGACGAATTTCGCATATTACAGAATAAGAGCATATAAAGAAAGCGAGGTTTTTTTCTTACTTAATTTTGGCCGTAACCCATGAACATGTATTTGGTGGGATATACAGAAGACGGAGACGGGATGGACTACCAGGGCAGAACGGTCTCCCTGGTCTAACTTCTTCTAGAGACATTAGATTCTTCTCAGACTGACAATACTCTTCTGTTGTGGCTTAGTAAGGTTGCGACTGTTGACGCGTGTGATTTTCTTAGTTTGCGTATAAAAGTGAGCGAACTCGCTGTTTGTTATAAATTTCAGGACCATTTCCAACCGAGTTAAGTGTATTATATTTTTTTTCTTCACAATCATCGTTTAGTCCATCTAAATAAGCACGTTCTGAGCTATCTTTGAATGCAATACAGTTGGGGAAAAAATTATTTACGGTAGTTACTGAATTTTTTTTCTCAGTAGATATGCGTTTGGCCAGAATGATCTACTGATATAGTCCGTCCGTTTACGGTCGCGTTTTATTCTTCAGTTGACGGATTCTACCGCATGGTAATCGATAAGTAATAAAACGATAAACCATGAAAAATCATTAAAACAATTTGTCGTGGTTTTGACTATTTTAAAAAGACAAGCAAAAATTTTCAACAATTGCCAAAACCTGCGAGAAACATCAAATGTTCAAACGTGTGTGAAACCTTATGGGACTTAACTGCTAAGGTCATCAACCCCTAAGCTTACACGCTACTTAACCTAAATTATCCTAAGGCCAAACACACACACCCATGCCCGAGGGAGGACTCGAACCTCCGCCGGGACCAGCCGCACAGTCCATGACTGCAGCGCCTCAGACCGCTCGGCTAATCCCGAGCGGCGCGGGAAACATCAGTGTGTTTTCAATAAGGAGGAAAAGTTAGAGCTTGTCAGATATCTCAAGGATCTACGAAAGCGACGTTTTGGTATGACTGTGAAGGAACTGCGCAGATTAGAGTATCATCTCGTAGAACGAAACCGATGCCTGCAGCCATTCCACAACAAAACTAAAATGGCTGGAGAAATCGGGTCCTCGAATTTCTGGCTCACCATCCTGACCTAAGCAGTACAAGCAGTGGGTTCGTAATCCGTGCGCTGACATAGACACTGATGACGATGAAGTCCACCTTACTCGTAAAATGTGTGATCGAAGAAAAAAAGAAAACCAAAGAAAAAAACCATAGTCCATTCCACCCCGTGCCAGGGCTGAAAGGACTAAAATACACTTGTTTGGTTTATTGATATAACAAACGATATGTATTACTGTAAATTACCTTCATTTACAAATTTTATTACAAAAATGTTTGAATAAACTGTTCCTAATTTTTATTAAAAAACATCTCATCACTAAGAAATCCAAAAGATGCACCAAAAATTAGGCGGGCAGTTCCGTCCCTGTCTCCCCCATCAGGTTGTTATAATTAAAGTGCAGCTATTGTATAGAACTTGGCAGCTGTAAATTGCAGCTACTCACCCAGGTCCAATGTGGGCTGTACTTATCGTATGGCAGCGAAACGTGGTAGAATTTCTAACACGTTAATGCCGAGCCGATTTGCACAGGAAAAAAGTTATTTCCACTTTTGGCCACCGCGAGCCAATCTGCCACTATAAATGCAAGAAAATCGTATGGAAATATTTCCGCAAGTAATGGATTAGGAACAGGGTGTAAGCAGAAAATGTCAGAGAAATTAGAAAGGCATAATGATGATTTTATTTTTAACTGCCGCTTACTCAGTTTGTTCAATGTGAGCATCAGAGTCGTCACCCAGATATAGTTTTTTTTTTTTTTTTTTTTTTTTTTTCAAGCGTAAATCGGTTTCGCATTAACTCATCAGCATATCTACCAAGTTTTGTTGCCGTACGGTAATTACAACCCACACAACACCTCCGTGAGTATCTGCACTTCATAACCGCCCGGTACTATACAATAATCGAGTATCAATGTACTATCAGCAGGTGAAAAAAATTCATTTAACAGTGCATTATAATACTTCAAGAGATATTAAGAAGCAAAAGCTGAAATTCTGTCCGTAAGAATACGCTGATATGAACATTTCAAAGTCCTAGTTATCCCGAATGTGTAGTATAGGCATTCTAGTATATAATCGAAATTGCTCTGTAATCGCGGATGCAGAACAGAAGTGAATCTTGATCTAATGTGCTGCAGCCCGTGACACAATAGCGATTCTATTTATTCTCTGCCGCAACCGGTGGTGCCACATGTTTGCAGAAGGGTGTGAGCACACCCCAACGGGCTGCGGGCACGCCCTCCTTTGCCGCGTCACGTCAAGTGGCGTGATACTGTGGTCTCCGTGGCCCGTTTGGCGACGACAGGCCGGCGTTGTATTCAGTATACAGCCTTATGACAAGCGCAGGCTTCCCTCGTGTCTACAACTTACGCTCTGAGTTTGGACTACGCTTGATGTATGGCTCTGGATGTTCATGGCACTCCGACAGTCTACGACGTATACTATAAGATGAATCGTAACAACAGCTGGAAATACGGTAAAGAGAAAGAATTGCAGTAACTAAATATGAAAACAGAAGGCTGTCCTCCAAGTCCTTAAGCTTGGTGACCTAAGTAATAACGGGCCACAAACCTAACTCACATGGCGCAAGAAATTAAGGTTTTATGTCTGTTTAATAATTTAAACTATATAGGTTGTCTCATTATATAAACTAACTAAACAAGTCCGGTGTAGCAATCAACAAGGTTTCCGAGAACAGTGATCGTAAAAAACATAGCTTTCTCTGTTCATTCATAAGATCCAGGTGGCGGTATATAGTGGAGGTGAGGTAGACGTTGTGCTTCTCGAGTTTAGAAAAGCTTCGATACAGATAAAACGATCACTTACGAACTACCATGCGTGGGTACGATCGATTAAATATCCCATTCGCTAGAAGACTTCGTAACAGACAGAATTCAATGGGTCGTTCTTAATGGGGGAGGAAGAATGAACTGAATCTACCGATAGCAGATAATGGCTTCATCAAGTGATATAATGGTGTTGTGGCTTGTGGCGTCATGCTTGTACAGTAACACATTTCACAGAACAATGTGAATTGTAGCGGATGAATGGTCTGTACTGTAGCTCCACGAAAAGGTTAGGGTGAAAATTGATAATCTGGTTCTGCTTTGGATGATTATGAGATCACGTATAGTAGAATCTGTAGCGTTGTCCAAAGTCTAGATTAGGCTGAAAGGTGACAATTTTGTCATGAGTTTGCAAAACGGTATGGAAGACTTTAGTTAAAACGGTTGCATCGAAGCAAGCGAAGATAGCGTTCGCCGTAGAAGTGTTGTATCAGTTATGCTACTCATCGCGATGTAACACCGTGGTAGACAACGTCCTTTGTCGTGTGAGGTCGTTCGCTTGACAAATATGTGATATCTTTACAAACCTTTTAGGAATTTACAAAGACTTGTAATTAATCAGGCCCTGCTGCAGCCATATGAGTCTGACTAAACACAAATGTATGATGTGTGAAACGCGTAAATAATCGAAAATATATTCTACAAATGACGATTTTAAGTGAACTGACCACTTCAGTCTAGCCATGGGGAAATCAGTTAACATGCTGAGATTTTTTTGAGGAATTCTGAGGAAGTTTATTTCACACACGGAAGAGATCGTTTACGAAACATTTATTCAACCAATTCTTGAGCGCCGTTCGTCAATCCGGGACCCTTAAAAATTGGAATGGCAGAGATTTGGTATACCCATCGTCAGAGATCCACTATTTTCATTTAGTTTTTGCATAACTGAAGACTTGTTAGCCAGTATCTCTACAACAGGTCATGCGTTTTACAATTTTCGCCGTATTATGACATTAGCTGGTTCATATTGGAAGCATTTATTGCTCACAGCAAAGATTTATAATACGAGCTTTTGTAATAAAATGTACCATGAATCAAATTGTAAATTAATTTAAGAAAGCTAAAGAAAGAAAAAGGAAAGAAGACTGGGGTTTAATGTCCCGTATCTAGGTCATTGGAGACAAGAAAACAAGGAGTGTTGACTATAAAAATCCCTGTACGATAACAAGGTAAAAAAGAAAAGATAGTGTCGGACAAAGACAGCCTCAGAACTATTACCAACCGGATGTGGAGAACGTAGAAAGGAACATCGAGCTGTACCACCCTCGGATGGCAGCCCGTTATTCTAATTTAGAAGTGCTCCATAGTGGTGGTGATATTTCTAGATGATTAGGATTCTGATACGACCTGCAAACATCCCGCTAGGTTAGTGCATTATGTATTGATGTTACTGTTAGAATGGCTATCATATGTTTGTATTTATTCCACGGTAGTGTTACAATACAGTATTTTTCAATGTAGTTAAAATATTCAGTCCTTTTTTTTCATAGGGTGTAATATGAGATCCGCTACCAGCCACAACAGAAGGGGATTTGTTTGAGACACGACCATTTCGGTCTTCGTCAAGTGATTGTACGATTATTTTCGTGTTTCCATCTTCAGTACTGGAGTTCACTGTTTAAATAAATGGCAAGTTATATGACGTTGACTTTATACACACTAGTGAAAGAACTGGAATAAGAATTGTGATCAGATCAGTTTAGACTTGCTTCAGTTTTATTTGACGTATATCAGACAGTGACTGTTTAACCTAATTTGTCTGCAATCATTCGATACACTATAAATGACAGCATGTTTCCACAATCATGTAATAACTTTCATTTTCGTACGTAGTGTTATCTACTACGCGTCCGAGTGTGTAGCATCTCTGTACTTCCCCACTGTAAGCTTTTTGACCATAACCTCTACATTCCAAAGTAAATACATCTGACGTTGCGAGTTCATGTCTTATTTGCATTTATTAACATCTCAAGTGCCATTATTGCACTAAACGCGTAATACGACAGTTCAGATAACAACTACGACGACAAATGTGCAGTTCATACCTGAAAATCGAAATGTGTTTGTAAAAAATGCAACAAATATGCAATTACGTTTTGGATACCGGTTGCGCTTTAAATATGTCACCTTCAATTGTGAGTGGTAGCGAATCATATTCTACATCCTACAGAGGAACTGTCGAAGAATTTAGCATCATCCATTATGGATAACATTCAGCTTTCTTTTTCCTTTTTGTTTAATTTACCTAACGGCAGTAGTTACTGTTCATAACCTGTTGTGAAACTGCGTGTATTTGAGTGTATTTACCTGTTTTCACATGCTTGCGACGCTTATTTGGTGTCATTCACAGCTCTAATCAGCTATGTTATGGTCCATAATTTCTCATGTAAGCGTGTTGGAGGTGTGCCCCTCTGTTTGAGTTTTTTATACTTCCATGACGTACGTGTCACCAAAATGGCAGAGTAACTGCATAGGAAAACTTCATGAGACTGACAAGATACATCGTGGAAAAAGCGCTCTTACCAAATTCATCAAGAACCGAGAAATATATTACTTCCTCCAACACACAAGCCTATTCTTCCTACTCACGAGCCTTAGTATACTGCACCACCCACACACACCGGTGGCTTGCGAGCAGCAGGCGTAGATGCAAATGTAACTACGAGGGTGAGTCAAATGAAAACCTTGAACATTTTTTTCAAATATTATTTATTGTGCAGGAGTGGTACAAAGCCGTATCACTTGTGCACCGCGTGGTATACCTCTTCATCAGAACGGAACTTCTTTCCTCCCATTGCGTCTTTGAGTGGTCCACACATATGGACATTACTTGGGGCAAGGTGTGGTGAGTATGGTGGATGAGGAAGACACTCAAAATGCAGGTCTGTGAATGTTGCAACTGTTGTACCGGCAGTGTAGCGACTTGCATTGTCATGTTGCGAAAGGACACCTGTGATTTGATTGCAGACCGCAGATGATTTCTTAGGAGATCTGTGTATGATGCACTGGTGACAGTGGTCCCTCTAGGCATGTAATGCTCCAAAATGACGCCTTTTTCGTCCCAAAAGAGAGTCAGCATAACCTTCCCTGCTGATGGTTCTGTTAGAAACTTCTTTGGTTTTGGTGATGAGGAATGGCGCCATTCCTTGCTCCCTCTATTCGTTTCCGGTTGGTAGTAGGTGTGAGCTAGGCGCAATCGGACAGCTCACGAGGAAAATTCGTACCCCCGAATGGCGCGCGTTGGGTCTGAGCGTGGTGCAGCGTCGACACTCGCCATTGCGAGTATTTCTAGCGCGCAGTAGAATGGCGCAGGACGAGGGCGCCTCGGCGCGACGCGCCGCCAAAAGCAGCGGGCCTCCCAGGAGGGGCAGGGCGGGGGCCGGCTGTCGGTAACGATCAAAGAGGCGCGCCGCCCCCGCACCATTACCGGGGGCTGATGGGTGGCGGGCATTACCATACATCACACCCCGCCTCCCGGCCCTGATCCGTCTCCTCCGCCGCGACGTGTTCTCCGAGCCAGCGCCGGATACCATCGAATCATTGACTACCGGCCAGGCGCCAGCTACAGCGCAGCGGGGCCGCTTGCGTTCCATGTTCAGCTACTGCACAGATACAGGCAGACGTAACGTTTCCCCCTCTGCAGGAAGCTGCGCAGTTAGCCACGCAGCTATCCTCATACCGAACGCTGACAACAAGTTTTCAGACGTTGTACAGGTGTATTTTTTGATTATTTTGGTGCAACCGACCCATTATCTCAGATGGTCAGTTACAAAATCAAATGGCTCCAACCACTATGGGACTTAATATCTGCCTCACTGGATTAGGCGAGCGGTCTAGGGCGCTGCAGTCATGGACTGTGCTTGGCGGAGGGTACTTTGTGCACCACTGCTCCTCCTCCTCCCCCCCCCCCCTCCCTCACCACCTTCTGATTCGCAAACGCTGTGCGGGAAGAAAAAACTTTGCCAAGCCTCCTTGTGGGATCGAACCTCTCTAATTTTACCTTCATCGTCTTTGCGAAAGGAAAAAATGGAAATGTCGTGTGGCTAGGGCCTCCCGTCGGGTAGACCGTTCGCCTGGTGCAGGTCTTTCGATTTGACGCCACTTCGGCGACCTGCACGTCGATGGGGATGAAATGATGATGATCAGGACAACACAACACCCAGTCCCTGAGCGGAGAAAATCTCCGACCCAGCCGGGAATCGAACCCGGGCCCTTGGGATTGACAGTCTGTCACGCTGACCACTCAGCTACCGGGGCGGACTAAAAATACATAGGCGGAAGAAGCATACTGGCTGACTCTGCTAGTAACGTACGATCTCAGACCTTCAGTAACACACTCGTCATGAGGCCAAACATCTGTCTTCTAGCGCGTGCCACTGGAGTTGGATAAGCTTCTACATCATACTTTCCCAGTTAAAAAATGAGCCAGTGACGTAATTAACTGCTCTTCTTTGGATTTTCTCCTTTCCCACTATCATTTCTACGAGAGTTTGAGGAAAAGTAATGCCTCTTGAAGTTTTTTTCGTAAGAAAACAGACGGTATTAACATGGACGTCTTTATTCTTCATGACTACATACAGTCCTCTTCCGCTAGTGAGCTCGCCAATTTCGGCAGACCACACACCAGCACTGCAAATCTCTGCGCCTTGGGCCTCTATCGATCTCCATACAGTCCAGATTTGGCCCCATCCGAGTTTCATATTTTTCCAAAACTTACTGAAAACCTTCGATGACTTTCCTTTGATAGTGATGAAGCAATGCAAGCAGAGGTGAAGCTGTGGTTCCGTCAAACAAGTCAAACATTCTACAGTGACGGTATCGACAAACTGGTCTCTCGTTGGAGGAAATGTGTTCGTCGCCAGCGTGACTATGTAGAGAATAAATATATGATCTAACGGGTTTAAGTGACGATATATTTATATGTACACACATCATTGTGTTGGTTGTTCTCTCTCTGTGTCAAACAGTCTGACCACAAACACGTGAAAAACTTCACGGCCTCATGTTTTCTGCATGGTCGCAACTGCAGCAGTGAATGGATTAGACCTGCCGGTTGGGATTAACCATTTTGCGTCCACGCATCCACATTTCAGTACCTGACCTACTGTCCAGGGGGAAATAAGCATTAATGACTTCCTTCCACCACATGTAGTTGGAATTGTATCTAGACAAGACAGCCTAGACACAATGAGAGGAAGCCGAAAGGCACGCGCTAAGCCAAAGCAGGGTGCGTGAGGTCTGGAACAGGATACGTAATGAATGACATAAAGAAAAGTACGTAGCCTCTGTAATACTTAACTTTAATCCATCCTTTTGGTACATCTGGAGATTGTGGCGATACAAGTGAGACTCTTTAGATACATGCAATGTTACTAATGGCGCCTTGCTAGGTCGTAGCCATTGACTCAGCTGAAGGCTATTCCAACTATCTGCTCGCCAAAGGAGCGAGGCTTCGTCAGTGTAGTCGCTAGCTATGTCGTCCGTACAACTGGGGCGAGTGCTAGTCCGTATCTCGAGACCTGCCTTGTGGTGGCGCTCGGTCTGCGATCACACAGTGGCGACACGCGGGTCCGACATGTACTAATGGACCGCGGCCGATTTAAAACTATCACCTAGCAAGTGTGGTGTCTGGCGGTGACACCACAGTTGGAGGTACTAACCAGCCTAAAAACGTACGACTTCTAGTGGCTGCAGTTACTGGTCTACAAATGTAAATACTTATATAATGTTGCTAAGTACAGTCCTCAGTCACAAACAGAAATATGTACACTTATACCCGTTATAATTTGTGTATAGACGTGAAGACTGAAAATGTATCATGTTAATATCTTTCTTTAAGCTAGTAAGCTTTAAGAGTTTTCACATAAAAAATTCGAAGAAATTACTTTTTAGCATGCCTTCGTATATAGATCGCGTCCCGGACTCACGAGAAACATTCAAGTTGTGGGGAATATCCCCTAGATATTTTCAGTGCATCTGTCAGGCATTTGTATCTCTTCTGATTAGTCTAAGGTGGTCACGTCATTTTAAATCGATCCCTACGGACACTCCAGTTATTTAATAGATTTAACTGTTTGTGATTGTTCTATAGTCATAGAATAACTTAATGAAGTGGCCGAAAATGTCTGAGTAGTTTCGTAGTAATACCAAAGTTGTTTACTTTTATCTCGTGTTACGATGCTGTTCTCAGCTTTCAAGTCTGACTTTCGGTTTTTACTATCGTATGTCACCGTCTTCGCACTATGCAGTGTGCAGTTAACAGCCCACACACGTCACAATCGCAGCGGAAAGCACGACTCTACGAGTGTGAAGTGTGGGGCACGGTCTCCAGAATGAAGTTCCGCCTCGTCTCGTCCAGCCATGCCATGCCATGCCTCGCCTCGCCTCCAGCGGCTGCAGACTCTGCTCTTTAATGTATTCTGTCCGACATTCCTCCGTGAACGGTTGAATTATTCCAATCCGGAGGCTATTATGATACGCAGGCCGGTGCTGCCTTCAGTTTCTTACTCCTGTCTACGGCTGCAACTTCCCCGTATGGGGGCAAAGTTGGTAGCCGCAACGGCAGAAAGCCTTTCGCCCAACCAAGTGCACCGCTCAAAGGAGCATACTGCTTGCTCCGAGTTCCAGGGCTGTAGCGCTCGGAATGCAGCTTGCCATTACTTTATTAAATTCGACGCCAGTAGCTTTCTCGCTTCTCTTCAGCTATCGAGGTGTATTTGAAACTTTCCTGAATGAAACAGGAACAGCAGTTAACGTATCCTTATTATAAATTAGCTATAGTGGCCGGTGGAAAATTGCAGCGCTAGAGAACCGCTGTTAAAAACAGTGGTATCTTTTTAAAGCTGGTAAGCCATCACATCATGTGGTACAGTAGGGGATTCGAGAATATTACGCACTACAATTAGCCAAAATCATTCTTTCGGCATGATTCAATAAACATTAGGGAAGTCAATATAAATCCGACTCGCCATTCAGAGGGTGTCCAGCGATGGAGTCCCATATTTCAAAATTGAATATCTCGAAAAGTAAGATTGAGAGACAAGTCCCTGAAAACCAAAATTGCTACTCACCAAATAGCGGAGATGCTGAGTCGCGATAGACACAACAAAAAGATTCACACAATCATAGCTTTCGGCCATTAAGGCCTTTGTCAGCAGTAGACACACATACACACACACACGCACACACACATTCACGCAAGCGCAGCCGGCCGGAGTGGCCGTGCGGTTCTGGGCTCTACAGTCTGGAGCCGAGCGACCGCTACGGTCGCAGGTTCGAATCCTGCCTCGGGCATGGATGTGTGTGATGTCCTTAGGTTAGTTAGGTTTAATTAGTTCTAAGTTCTAGGCGACTGATGACCTCAGAAGTTAAGTCGCATAGTGCTCACAGCCATTTGAACCATTTGAACGCAAGCGCAACGTGCACACACATCTGCAGTCTCAGAGAGCCGAAACTACACTGCCAGTTTAGTTTCAACTCTCCGAGACTGCAGATGTGTGTGCACGTTGCGCTTGCGTGAGTGTGTGTGTGAATGTGTGTCTACTGCTAACAAAGGCCTTAATGGCCGAAAACTATGATTGTGTGAATCTTTTTATTGTGTCTATCGCGGCTGAGCATCTCCGCTATATGGTGAGTAGCAACTTTCCTTCTCTTGTATTGTCACATTCCATCCTGGATTTTCCATTGTTAGGAAACCAAGACTGATAGACGACTGCAACAGAACGTGCGTTTACTGTAAAAACTGTAAGAATTGCAAGCGTAAGTTGTACACAAGTTTCGAAATAGTTCGAAAAGCTGCTAACAGATAGCGCTGTACGTTGTACAGCTCGTACGGTATCACCGTGCATGTTTAAACTCGTCGTATACCAGCATCCTATTCAATCTCATCACAGTCTTTTCGAAATGTCCACCACTCGCAGTAGAGAGGTGCCGCAAACGACGATGAACTTTGCCACCTCATCCTGTAGTGTCTCAACAGGTTCAATTACCACACAGGTAACGGGTTGAAGCTCGTGCAGCATTGTGGTATCCTTACGATGGACAGCATCTTTCAATGTGCCCCACAAGAGCAGTCAGATCTGGTGAATATGGAGTCCAAGCCATACTTGCGCCAGCAAATCTGCAATAGTTTCGCGCAATGACTCTGTTAACAATGTTTTCATCAAGGAAGCGAAACACCTATTCACTGCGATATGGTCTGGCTCCATTTTGGATGACTCACTGGGTCGGTCCACCAGCACTTGCAGTGTGGCAACAAACTATTCCAAAACTGCAACGTAGAGTTCAGTAGTGTTCGTTTCTCTCGTGGAAAAAGGGCCAGTAATGCCTGTGCTGCATACCATAGTAACTTCAGGAGAATACGGTAGTTTCGCTTCACCCAAACGAGGATTTCTGAACCCTAAAATCACCATTTTGTTTATTCAAGACTCCATTCAGGTGGCAGCAAGCTTCAACTGTGAACCAGACGCAGCATCAGATCCTTCGCTGTCAATCATTGTGAAAATCTGGTTCGCAAAGTTATCCCTTTGCTGCACAGCTCGTACTAGTATAGCCTCGTAATGGAAACATATGTAGGCTCTTTTTTCTGCGTGCTGGAACGAGTCAAACCAGTTTCTGCTGCAGATATTTAGACCGATTTTCTTGAGTTTTGCTAAATAGTTGCAGAAACCTTGGTGACGTTTCCAGGAGAAATTACAGTTTGCCTATAGCTACCATTCCCAGCTAGATCATCAACGACACTGCCTGTCCGCTGGAATTGGGCGAAGAGCTTGGGAATGGTTTTAGCATTAGGTCCTTTTGGAACATGGAATCGTGTCCAGGACTGTGCTGTACCATGTGGTACCCCAGCTGACAGAAAACACGCTGTTGTATGGAATACATGACTTCAAACTCTAACTTCGGCAACCTAGCTTCTTTTCACGTTCCAACGTTGGAACTGATCGTTCCAGCCTGCGGCGCACTGTTTACAGTCACTACGTATCGTAATCACAGAGCCATCTGTTAGCAGCTTTTCGAAATGTTTCGAAACTTATGTATAGTTTCTGTATAAAATTCTTACAGGTTTCACAATAAATATACCGTTTGTTGCTCTTGTCTGTCGATCTTAGTTTCCAATTAAATTAATTTTGAAATCGGAGACTCCCTTCCTGGACACCCTGTATTAACGAAAAGATCGGAAATGTCAACAAAAGTTGGAGTCTTTTAGTAAAATATGGACGTATGAAAATAAGACATAAGGTCCGGGTGAGAAGTAACGATAATATCGTGGCATATTTATAGCAATGTTCACACTAAGTCGCACATACCTGGATACCTGATTCTCTACACCTCAGAAACAAATGACTACTTTTGGCGTTGGATATCATCAGGTGTCTGTGGAAGCATTTTGACTCTTGACTGTAACAATTGTGGCTAGATACTTTGTGTTCTTTCATCTCAGCAGCAATTTTACTATTACTTCGACCTATAGTGGAGCGTAGGAAGAAGGGAATGGCGGATTATTCTTGACAGCTTTTATTTTAACCAAAAAAGGAAACAATGATTCTCAGGTGCAGTACATCAAATGAAAATAACTGAATGTTTCACTGATTAGGCGCAACAGTCACTTTAAAACAATAAGTTCAGGGGTTGCCCCCTGTTCAGCAAAAAAATGTAATAACTGAATTTAACTCACCAAACATAATGGCGACTACAATAAGAAGGCCAACACAAGGGGTTATACCCCCTTTATTAAACTCAGTGGTGTGCAAAAATGCAGAATGAGACGTAGTGGCCATGTTGTACTCAAATTTTCAAAATTTCTTAGCCACTGCCTGCTTTACGAATTTCGATTGCAGGTCATTTTCAAAGCAACATATAAAAGCCTTCATACTAAAAGCACTGCATACACTTAACGTACGAGTACATAGTACCTAGCCATCTGTTAGAAGTAGCTAACAAGTGCAAACTAATACAAATAGTTTGGCTGCTTTACGAGCAGTTAATATGATGTATGTTCCATTAACGGTATATCATCGTGACATTACTTATAATGCATTAAATATAATAAATTGCCAATCGACATTAACCAAACACATTTTATAATAATGGATATAAATAAGAATAAACGTAAATGTTTGCATACATGCTACAATGTACGTGTGTAGATTTAAATAGAGAAAGAGTAAACGATGAGAAACGAAATAGTTTATTATCCCTAGGGATGGACTGGATTGGTTGGTAGCCGTAGGGACTTCGCTCTTATCTACTGCTCATAACAGATGACTGGGTTCTACGTACCCATACTTTCAGTATATGCATCGTTTTTAATATGAAAGCTTTTATATTTGCGTTTGAAAATTACGACATACAGCACATATAATGAACGCCAAAATTACGCATGTGCTTGGATTTTACATTCTGTTTATTGTCTGCCCCTGGTAGGTGAGTGGTCAGACCCTATCCGCTTCTTGATCCCCTTCCGCCCCTCAGTTTCACCGCTTCCGATACTCTTTTATACTCCTGGTATCCTGAAACTGGAAACCGCTGAGAGATTGCGGACGTACCGCTCGCTGCTAGGCTATCCCCCCCTCCTCTGTCGAGTGCCCCTGGGCAGCTGACCCGGGTCTCAGCCAGCCAGCCAGCTCCGCCTCCACTTCCTCTTTACCCGGTGCCCTCTCGGTCGACCGCTTTTTCTCGCGCGCGACGTTCAACTTTTACGAGCGCAAGAATTACATTCGCGACTTGTGCGGGAGTTCTGGAATCTCTGATTTGCGAACAAGAACTCGGTTATGGCCGTAGTTCGCCAACTGTCCTCCCGAGAACCTTAAATCCCACGGCCAGTCCAGCATCCGGGGAGATTAAAACGGATCCGTCCGCGCACGCCACGCCCTTGGCGGAATGCTGCTGGCTGCGAGGACGGCAGTCAGCTGCAGCTCGGCACCTGATAGCAGGTGAAGCCGTGGAAAGGTCGCTCAGTGTACCAGTTATACAGAATGTTTAAAAGTGTCCCACATTCTTACAGAAGGTAGCACAGGTCAGAACTAGAAAGAGTTAGGCACTGTAAGCCACATATAGTAGTACCGAAATTAAACTGGTGGTTTTATACTGATCCGAAAACTAACAATCAATTAACTACACTAGAAGAAACTAATAATACAATCAAATGAAGGACCAGCATACCTTAGGTTGGTAAAATTTCTCAAAAAGTAGCAAACCTAGTTAGGTCATGTAAAGTGAAAGTAGATATCTCAACAAACAATAAACTACAATAGAAATTAGTCCAGGCCTTAAAAAATAAAAAATATAAATTCTCTGACCCAGGAACACACAAAATGACACGTAAAATATTCTGAAGCTACCGCATAAGACAAACTAGCAGGAAACTTCCATTAGATACACTGCACACATCAACAGCTACACACATAACCAATTTACAAAACCAGCAATAGCAACACACAAACAAATGCACTGGACACCGAATCAAAAAAGGAAAAGAAAATTTTAAGGTCTTCTATCAAATCCAAAAGTCATATGCAACAAATTTAACGGCAGAACCGGAAATTTTTGCACATCGCAAAAAGCGAGGATTCTCAATGACAAACTAGGTAGCATATCAGCAAATATTTTCAAACGTTTCTCCTGCACATGGTAATTGTAGTAATTCCCATAAATACATGCATTACCCCACAGACTCTATCCAACATCTGAAACAAAATAGATAGTCGATAACGGTGAAGTACACTACTGACCATTAAAATTGCTACACCACGAAAAGGACGTGATACGGACGCGAAATTTAACCGACAGGAAGAAGATGCCGTGATATGCAAATGATTAGCTTTTCAGAGCTTTCACACAAGGTTGGCGCCGGTGGCGACACCTACAACGTGCTGACATGAGGAAAGTTTCCAACCGATTTCTCATACACAAACAGCAGTTGACCGGCGTTGCCTGGTGAAACGTTGTAGTGATGCCTCATGTAAGGAGGAGAAATGCGTACCATCATGTTTCTGACTTTGGTAAAGGTCGGATTGTAGCCTCTCGTTATTGCGGTTTATCGTATCGCGACATTGCTGTTCGCGTTAATCGAGATCTAATGACTGTTACCAGAATATCGCGGCGACATCGCGGTGAACGCACACTGGAAGCGTGGATTCGTCATCGCCATAGTGGCGTATCACCCGGCGTGATGGTATGGAGTGTCATTGGTTACACGTCTCGGTCACCTCTTGTTCGCATTGACGGCACTCTGAACAGTGGACGTTACATTTCAGATGTGTTACGACCCGTGGCTCTACCCTTTATTCGATCGCTGTGAAACCCCACATTTCAGCAGGATAATCCACGACCGCATGTTACAGGTCCTGTACGGGCGTTTCTGGATACAGAAAATGTTCGACTGCTGCCCTGGCCAGCACATTCTCCAGATCTCTCACGAACTGAAAACGTCTCGTCACTGGTGGCCGGGCAACTGGCTCGTCGCAATACGCCAGTCACTACTCTTGATGAACTGGTGTATCGTGTTGAAGCTGCATGGGCAACTGTGCCTGTACACGCCATCCAAGCTCTGTTTCACTGAATGCCCACGCGTATCAAGGTCGTTATTACAGCCAGAGGTGGATGTTCTGGGTACTGATTTCTCAGGATCTATGCACCCAAACTGCGTGAAAATGTAATCACATATCAGTTCTAGTATAATGTATTTGTCCAATGAATACCCGTTTATCATCTGCATTTCTTCTTGGTGTAGCAATTTCAATTGCCAGTACTGTAAATTATGTAATTGACTGCTTCGTGTACATAATATAACACATTGACTGCATACAAATGCTTTGTGAAACCTTACTGTTATAATACCTCTCTAGCGTGTTTTGATTACGAAAACAGTGTAAGTGGTGATTTTGGTATTTTTGTTGTATTTTTCGGAGGCGCAATACTTGAAAGTAAAAAAAAAATATACCTTCTCTAACATTAGCATGCAAAAAAACATTCCAAGATTCATTTTTCCTGTTTTTACAGTTGCCGTATAGCCTCAGAAATATAATAACAGTGCAAAACAGGCAGAAAATCACAAATGCAGACAGCACAGAAAATATTTATGTGAATAAATATACATGAAAATTGGAATAAACTCTCGCAACGCGTGGTGCTAAGCATAGAAAAATAAGTAACTAGTGCAGTTTTCCATTATTTAAGTTATGACTAACACAGTTGCAGGCTTTCCAAAAACATCGACTACAACGAACAAAATTAAGTTAAACTATAGTACTGCTGAATGTTAAGACTGTAGTACAAAACTGTCATTTTTAACTGTTTATATCAATGTAATTCTCACTTATCTCTTCGTTGCGAAAAGTCTCTACTTTTTCCTATAACATGACTGTGTGATATCAGTAAGAGAATCGGCGACAAGTTATGTCTTTTACTGAATATCGATTTCCAATGATTTCGTATTGAAAGTGTGTCTTGACATGGCCTCTATATCCGAAGCGATGATTTTCGGAGCATAGCGGGTCATACTTGCCTTTTCTTGCACCTCCAACATGAATTTTAATTCGTTAAATTCTGTCAGTTCCGCGCATAAGCTCACGGCCGTGACCTCACACCATTTCTCTTCCGTCTCTCTGAGACCATTTCAACCTTGCAACTGTTTCAAACTGTGGACTTCGGAATTGCCACGTTGGCGCTCCTCTAGAAAGTTGTCCGTAGCTGCTTATCACGCTCTGTATGAGTGAACACGATACAAGGGTTCACAGTAGCACAACATGTGTTTCTCACGTTATTGTCTCACCAGCACAATGCGATTCGTTTGTACGCGGTAAATTCATAACTAAAGAGTGAGCACTGATCCCAGGTCATGTTCAGGTATTCATTTGTTCATTAAAAATGAAAAAATTGTGTTAATAAAAACGAGAGAAGGCAGTTGAGCTGGCCAAGGTTACGGTCACTGCGTTGAGATATGGGATGTTTAAAAGTCTTTGCATCAAACGTATCGGGGTGCTACATCACATCATGGGCACTATCTTTTGTTGGAGGCAAAATGTTCACTGACGCTTCTTGGCGACGCCAGATGTCCGTTTGTATCCGTTATGCCCCTCAGATTAGTCAGGGTGTAGGCGCTCTGCGACGTATTGTATGTATGCAATGTGTGTTGCCCACAATCCAGTCATCCACTTCGCATGACAGGGGATAGGCCGAACCAATTTAAGTTTCAGATTCGCTGCTGAACCATCTTTCACCGCTCAGAGACACCGGTTCCTTAGATTTTATTGTTGACAATCTATCGATTTACTGGGGTACACTGGACTCGCATTCGGGAGGACGACGGTTCAATCCCGCGTCCAGCCATCCTGATTTAGGTTTTCCGTGATTTCCCTAAATCGCTCCAGGCAAATGCTGGGATGGTTCCTTTCAAAATGCACGGCCGACTTCTTCCCCATCCTTCACTAATCCGATGAGACCGATGACCTCGCTGTTTGGTCTCTTCCCCCAAAAACAACCCAATCCTAACTGGGGTACATGCCACGCAGCACACCTGGGTAGTCAACCCTCCTATTTCGGTAAATCTCGTCTTCCTACGGTCAGTGAACATTAAAGGGTGCCCGTTGGCTCAAGAAAGCATCAGAGTATATTTTGTCTCTGAAAAACACTATTCTCAGTGACGTGATCCACCATCCGTAGACGTTTGATGCCAAATACTTTGAAACACGCCGCAGCTGCCACTTTACTTTTGTCGAGAACCGTTAGTAGGTGCTGCTGTAGGCTGGCTTTGTGTTGCCGTTCATTGCATATTTCTTTTTGGTTGAGTTTTATTCATCGAGCGAGACAGACACTACCATCGTTTCGTGTTTTCCACATCTTGCTTGTTCAAGTTTTGTTTGTAGTTACACATATATGCTGATATTTATTGATTTTATTATGTACGTCATTATCGTTATTCAAGTTGATGTAGCACCTTAAATATCTAAAACCTGGAGACTTGGACCAGTAACTTGTCTTCAATAACCATTTTCGACCGACGAGTGCTTTCCATAACGAGCTATAACAGTAGTTTTAGTTATGAGTGTTTTCAGACTGTCGCTTTGTCTTCTCACCTCATTAATCTATACACCGAATGTTGTAAGTTTGTTTTTGTCTTGAATATGTTTGACTTGTCATCCTCAGCAGATAGAACAGTTTCGTACGTGAGCCATGTTGTAGATATACGGATCTGAGCACTCAGCAACTGCAATTTAATGTTTCGACTTTATGTACAGTAGTGGTGGGAGTCACACAGATTAGAAGAACAACTCTCCACAATAACTAAGTTTGAGCAAATACACATCCTCAAGATATATGGAAACAAGAGGTAGGGTTAGAGGTGTGTCTTAGTTCCACTGAGAATAGTAATATCAGACAATCTTATCGTTGACATTCCTGCACTCTGAATTTTAATCCTAATCCTGAATCTTACTTTTATTTCTGGCATTGTTTCCTTGATGTATAGGTTGAACAGTAGGAGTGAAAGATTGCACCACTGCCCCATCCTCTTTCCAAGCCGAGCACATCGCACGTCGTCTTCCATTTTAGCGTTATAGAAAATTCCTGCCACCATCACGTTCAAACAGGTTACGTCTCAATCCAGTGTCATCTCACGATGGTGCGTTAGCCAAGGCTTCGGAGACAAAAACTTTGGTTGATCTGTTAGTGAACTGTATCTTCATTCTGCATTAATTGTACCGGCGTTACCCGCTCTCAAGGATATTGCACAATGCAGTCGCTATTGTGGCGAGATCGATTTTTCCGCGGAACCGCAGGCGGTCGGCGATGTTGTCGGCGGTGACGCCTCGCTCGCGTCGATGGTCGCCGTATCGACCGCGTGGCTCGGCATGGCGACTAAGCGCCTCACACTTTGTTCCAGCGGCTCTCTGACACTACACGGCTCCAATCAATAGTAATGTTGCCGCCGCCTCTTCAAATATTTATGCGCCGCCGTGCACGTGTGACTCAGCTGGAACATTGTTCCCTTAAGCATTCACTCCAAACGCTCAATAGGCAGGTGCAACCGTACGGGTCCCATACCGAGTTAGCCGGATCGTCTGCAAGGCATACCAACGCCGGCTAGTGAGGTGACTCGCATACTGCAATCGCTTAGGCGGCGCACTCTAAAAGTAATGGTCACTTGCTTTTACGTAAGTGTTGGTTTCTCATAACAAGTATCACGGGTGCAGCGTAAAATATTGATTGTTCACGAAGCTACAATAATCGTTGTTTTGAGTTAGGAGTCGTTTGCGTCAAGGTGCTAGCAAACAACACCTGCTTTGAAAACAGCTTACTCCTGCCAGATGCGAAATGAGTGCCCCAATTCGACTTTTGTTTCATTAAGGATCTGCATCTACTCTGTAACGATTTGCACCTACTTTACGAGCCCACAGTGAAAGAAAGGTCAGACAGTGGGGTCGAGACTAAGTCGCCGTTGCAGTGTTAACCTTGAAAAGCAGTGCGACTGCCCCAGTATCCTGACCGATACAATAGTGCAACAGGTGGGCCAAACACTTCGAACCGATCGACAATACACGATTGGTGCCTCGTCTGATGCATTCTCTACATGAATACTCTGCAATTCACGCTTAAGTACTTGCGTGGGAGTTAATAGAAGCACTTTCTACTTCCCGACGGGTCCACTGTCGAGAAGCACATTGGAAAAATGAACATTTAAATCTTTCGGAAAGTGCTCTGATTTATTTCCGTTCATAGGTCTAGTTCCGCAGAACTGAACTGAGTAGCCAGTCTCCATAGTCATGGAACGAGCCAGTATATGAAATTGCATCAAAAATTTAACGCAATAAATAAAATAATATTTACCCCAGTCTTAAGAAGACGGCAGGATCCTGAGTATACACTAATGCGCCAAAACATTATGACCATCTGCTTAATAGCTTGTTTGTCCGTCTTTAGAACGAAAATCATCACTGGTTCTACGTGTCAGGGATCCGACATTTTGTTGGTAGGTTTGTGAAGGTACGGTTTGTGAAGGTATGTGACAATACATGTCTATGTACGCGCTTACGAGGTGATGGCTCCGAATAGCGACTCAGATGGGTTCCAAAGGATTTACATCAGACGAATTTGGACACCAAGACATCAACATGAATTCACTATAACACTCCTCAAACCACTGTAGCACGGTTCTGGCTCCGAAACACAGACAGTTGTACTGCTGAATGACAACATCACCATCGGCGAAGCCACCAAGCATGGAGGGCTGCAGATGGTTTGCAGATATCAGCGTGCCTTCCATTACAACCACATGTTCCATGCAAACGCAGGAGGGTGTCTCCCTTAGCTTAATAGTCTTCACACCAGCCTGCGTTCGTGGCGCGCTGTACGTTTCGAGCCGTGCTTCACCTCGATGACGGCATTTGTGGAGACGACCATCGACCTAGTGTGTCAAAAATGTGACTCAGCCAAACAACCGACACGTTTCCACTGATCGATGGTCGAATCCCAATGGTCCCGTTCCCACAGCGATCGTAAATAGAGATGTTGTTGCGTCAACATGTGAACACGTTGGGTTGGTCTGCTGAGCAGCTCCATGTCCAACTATGCATAATGAACGGTGTGCTCCGACACACTATTACCGTATTCCAATATTATAGGGCTGTTTTTCTAGCTCATCTGCACCTTTCATTTTTCTACGCTTAGAGCAAGCTGCCATTCATCACACCAATTAGAGATTCTGTCTAAGTCATCCTATATCCTTCTACATTCACTCATCGTCGGAGTCCCACAGCCGTGTCGTCAGCAAATAGCCCCAGTCTACTGCTCACCCCATTCCTCATATCATTTACGAACACCGAGAACAAGATCGCTCCTTTCAACTTTTCTGGGACACTAGTGATGACTCTCTCTGGTGAACACTCGCCGTCGAGGACTACCTACTGAGTTCTGTCACATAAGAAGTCTTCGATCCATTCACATATCTCGGAACATCTAAGGACTCCCCTATCTTCATTAACAGCCTGCAGTGTGGTACCGCGTCGAACACTTTCCGGAAATCTAGGGATACTGAATCCGCCTGCTGGCCTTCATCCATGATTCTCAGAATATCGTATGAGAAAAGGGCAGGCTGAGTTTCATACCAACGACGCCTTCTGAATCCACGTTGTTCGTGGGCAGAAGCTTTCCAATCTCTAGGGAATCCTATTACACTTAGCGTCATGAGAATTAAATTAGTCTTTGAATTTTGGGATTGTTTCGTCGCCATAAGGACGATAATCACGAATTCACCCTCTTCCCATTCTGGAAAACTCTGTACCAGGTTCGACACTCTGTCTGTCCCGTTCTTCTTTATTGCCCCCTCCAGAGCATAGCTACTCACGGCCCCATTTTATTTAGCTACTTGTCGCATATTATTCGTTCAGCCATTCCGAACACTAAGTCGTTTCATCTAGAAATGCTCCTTATGCATCGTAAGTACCTATAACGTCGTAAAACCATTTACTATGTCACATCTGAAAGTTTTGTTTTTAATTTGTGATGTTCTTAACCCTTCAGACTCAACTGGAAATACCATTAAAATTCAGTAAAAAACGCCTTCCACCTGATAATGTTGGTTAACCACAAAAATGCGTAATGGAAGAAATAAGATTTAGTTACTGACGGAGGATCACATTTTTATTTGAATTTCATACTCATTTCTTCTTTATTTTGTGATCTAGTTTCTGCAGAATATCTAAATACGCTCTGAAGTAGGGAACCTACTATGTAAAATTACAAATATACGAATCATTGGCAACAGTACGTAGCACTGCATTATACATGTTCAGGATTACGTACGAAAAGCAGTTACAATTTCATATAGAGAACATACACAGTGGGTAGCAAATAAAGAAAACTTCAATGAAGTAGCTAGCTCAATAGATAGTAATTTTCTAGCCAATAGTGCTACACAGAATTAATATTTTTCACTTGTCAACGGGGCTGCAGTAGACGAATGAGTTTTACTTGATCTTCAGTGAACGAACGCCCTCACACATTTTGTCGAAATGCAGTTGACTCCGTATCTCCGTCCCAGTACACTAATACGCCGTTGCATACATAACGATGTCAGTCGTCCCGCGAACAGTCTTCCCCTTCCACCTATTCCGCATTTTATGTTTTTCTTACGGTGCAGAAAGAAAAAAAAAGAAGCGGGAAGAAAAACACGACAGCGGTGAGTATGGAGCGGCAAGTTCCACGGTCGGGAGTAAATTTACATAAAGGCCCCGGCAGGAGCCGTCAAAACATATCGAGATAGGCGGGAGATGAGACGGCCGATCCAGAAGTTCGCAGTGCGAGTCCGCTCTCGCAGTGCCGGATACGGCATGATTAGGAAATTACGTCTCCTTATCCGGGCCGGCAGGAGAAAGCGGCGAAAGTTTTGCCGGTAGCCATGGCGACCGGGCGGGTGAGCCTGCATACTTATGAGCGCGGTCGGCGACGGGTGCCTTACTTAACGAGTCCGTAAAACTTAACACGGGGGCGAGCCAGCAAGAAAGGGGCCAGATGGGCAGCAAAAATGTCCGGGCGCCGGAGAATGGCACACACTTCGTAGTAACGCGACCTGATCCTTCTATGTGATTTTATCGAGACTACCTTTTCACTATAAACACCCACACAGTGGAAGACGTAAGTAAAGTGGCTGTGGGCACCGTTGCATACTGCTACCTGCGCCAGAGGCCATTCACCTGTTATGGCGAAAACAGTCGTAAGTGACATGTTAACTGCACCGATGGGAAATATTTGCGAAAAAAAATGTTCTCGGTTTTCCAGCCACGTCATGTGATTAAAATTGCACGAACTTTCAGCCAAGCACTACTTAGCCATCGTCAAGTGGTACGGCTGCCTGTGGGTTGCTGGTGCGCTCCTGTATACGAGGTGCATTCAAGGCCTCCCATTTTTTTTCTAATTAACTACTCACCCGAAATCGATGAAACTGGCGTTACTTCCCGACGTAATCGCCCTGCAGACGTACACATTTTTCACAACGCTGACGCCATGATTCCATGGCAGCGGCGAAGGCTTCTTTAGGAGTCTGTTTTGACCACTGGAAAATCGCTGAGGCAATAGCAGCACGGCTGGTGAATGTGCGGCCACGGAGAGTGTCTTTCATTGTTGGAAAAAGCCAAAAGTCACTAGGAGCCAGGTCATGTGAGTAGGGAGCATGAGGAATCACTTCAAAGTTGTTATCACGAAGAAACTGTTGCGTAACGTTAACTCGATGTGCGGGTGCGTTGTCTTGGTGAAACAGAACACGCGAAGCCCTTCCCGGACGTTTTTGTTGCAGTGCAGGAAGGAATTTGTTCTTCAAAACATTTTCGTAGGATGCACCTGTTACCGTAGTGCCCTTTGGAACGCAATGGGTAAGGATTACGCCCTCGCTATCCCAGAACATCGACCCCATCACTTTTTCAGCACTGGCGGTTACCCGAAATTTTTTTGGTGGCGGTGAATCTGTGTGCTTCCATTGAGCTGACTGGTGCTTTGTTTCTGGATTGAAAAATGGCATCCACGTCTCATCCATTGTCACAACCGACGAAAAGAAAGTCCCATTCATGCTGTCGTTGTGCGTCAACATTGCTTGGCAACATGCCACGTGGGCAGCCATGTGGTCGTCCGTCAGCATTCGTGGCACCCACCTGGATGACACTTTTCGCATTTTCAGGTCGTCATGCAGGATTGTGTGCACAGAACCCACAGAAATGCTAACGCTGGAGGCGATCTGTTCAACAGTCATTCGGCGATCCCCCAAAACAATTCTTTCCACTTTCTCGGTCATGTCGTCAGACCGGCTTGTGTGAGCCCGAGGTTGTTTCGGTTTGTTTTCACACGATGTTATGCCTTCATTAAACTGTCGCACCCACGAACTCACTTTCGACACATCCATAACTCCATCACCACATGTCTCCTTCAACTGTCGATGAATTTCAATTGGTTTCACACCACGCAAATTCAGAAAACGAATGATTGTACGCTGTTCAAGTAAGGAAAACGTCGCCGTTTTAAGTATTTAAAACAGTTCTCATTCTCGCCGCTGGCGGTAAAATTCCATCTGCCGTACAGTGCTGCCATCTGTGGGACGTATTGACAATGAACGCGGCCTCATTTTAAAACATTGCGCATGTTTCTATCTCTTTCCAGTCCGGAGAAAAAAAATCGGAGGCCTTAGAACTTGAATGCACCTCGTACAGTAGCTGCCGGCTGTGACGGCACTGGTGCTGGAGACAACTACTTTATGACACCTTTGGCAGCCGAATCACTCCATGGATCTAGACCACAGTAAAAGCAACGTCATACAGATCAGTTACCTCACATTGCCATGTTCTTTCTACAGCTGACTCTATGCTGTAATTGCAGAAATAACATCACGTATCCTCTCAACTGGTTAAGTTTCATTCCGTTTGCTCCTCCTATTTTGCTTGGTGTTTTTTTTTTCTTTGCTTTTTTTTCAGCCAATGTATGTATTACTCTCATTGTCTGACAACATTGTCCACAGTTGCTACAAAACTACTTTACTTAAACACCATCTAGTCAGTTAGTATACATGCATTTTATTTTTAGCACACGTGTTTCTGTATATTGGATCAAAACGTTGACAGTATTTACATTTTACTCGGTTTTCTGCTGACATCCTCCAGAGTCGTATCCATGCAGATTTGTCATTCCTGTCTTTGGGAGTGGTATTTCTAACGTAAAACATGAGTAAATACTGCAGAAATATAATCCATATATATTTGTTCTTCTATGAACATTTATTGGCTACAGTGCTCGGTGCTGATCGCTAATCGGCACTAGTGAGCAGCTGATCTCACTCTAAGGTTACGCCACATAGCTTCGAAAAGAGGACTACGTTTTTGAATACGAGATAAACTGTTGTTGACAATTATAGATGCATATTGTGAAATGCTTAAATATCTCTGAAGCAGATAAATTGGAGATGGTACGTTGGACTGATTATGAACTGATTGAAACAAGCACTGTAGCAGTGATAAACTATTAATGTTGTCTGTTGGCGTTCACCACGAAACAAATCTTAATATTCTGTGGTTGGCCTGCTGGAGACCCTGCGCATTCTACTGAACTTCACTTGAGATTGAAGCTTTCCGTTTACTACCATTACACAGGTAGCCACAGTAGTGATGTCCTGTGGTCATTACTTTTATTACCATTGCACAAGTGGTGGCGGCATGTAACGATGTCCTGTGGTCATTACTTTTACCAACATATCTGTAGAGATACATGTAGTGGTGTCCTGTAGCCATAATTCTTACTACAAAATGAAATGTAATGTAATTGCTTTGTTAATGTTTTGACAGAGATGCAGTTTTATCTATTTCAAACAATAAAACTAGTTAGAAAATGGAACTGCTTAAAATTAACCACTTATATACAAGAAAAATAGGGAAACAGAAAGACAGGAAAGGCGCTATGTTTGTAGATTACCATCAGTGATGCTGTTCCTCAGAAAGACATTTGGCCTTTAGCTCCTTGGGAGTAACCACCTAGTTTACTATTACTGGCTACCTGATTGTAAAGACTTCAGCAAAACTTTTGAATTTTACACACTCAGAAGGTGTGGGCCTGCATCTGGGGTAGGTTCTGTTTATCCTCTACTTTACGGGGCAGTATGTTGCGTACCTTGTTTTTACATTTACCTCACACTCTAATCTTAATATGTGATGACTCTCCAGTGACAGTAAGCAATATTACTCTATTATAATCATACCAGCCTTTTACCCATAGCTTCAGATGTGTGAGCATATATTGCTCACATAACCTCCTCCCACTGGGTCTGTATGCCTCCATCTCCTACCCCCTCTATTTCCCTCTCCTTCTCCCTGATCTCTCTTCTCAACCAAGCTCGCCCACTCATATAACCCTTGGAATGTATTCCAATACCACCTGCACAACAAATTTGTCATGCAGGGCAGCCTAGTTGTCAGCAATTGCCATCCACTCTGATTTCCATTCCCACACTTAAGGGAGCTGTCCCCACAGCACTTCTCCCCAGACAATAAGTAGTGAGCGTACCAAATTTTGTTGTGATCGATCCTGTGGTTGAGGAAGAGATACTGCAAGCTGTGTTCCCACCATATTTGGTTGAAATAGATCCAGTAGTTTAGGAGAAGGTGTGGAACACACGCACACACAGACACAAGTATAGCTTTTGATATATGAATATAATTTGCTCTTTACTATTGTTTGTTTGTTACACTCAAACCATGTATGTGTGTATGGGAATTTTGTGTCCTGTACGATGTAGTCAGTATTGTTTAATCCCTAGGACATAAGATTCAACAGGGTTAGCAGTTAGTAACTCTAGTGTATCACTTAGCTTGCTTTAGTACTTTAAATTTAGTCCTTACTCTACACTGGTCTTTCTCTGCCTGTAACATTGTACTCTCCTTTGCTACAATTACTTGTGCTGTCTGTCTCATTAGTATCATTTCTGAATACGTTCGTCATGTATACTCCTTGTCGCCTGTATACTCGTCGGCATAAGTAATTCTTACGTATTCCGTTTGCACAGTCGCTTAAATCGGATCACGACGTTTTCTAAGTGATTGCGTTTTGCCGGCGTGTGTGGAAGTCGTCTTTCTTCAACCACTTATCATAATGTAGGACTACCTCTCTTTTTATAGGTACATCGGGGGGTGCTGCCAAAATACTTTTCTCTAACGTTTTTGCAATGAAATCTATTATTATTTTTAACCTCGTGTCAGAAACAAACAGGTACATTTACATAAATTTTACACAGTTATGATTAAATTACTTTTGACGAAAACTTCACCACTTCCAGTTCATTTTCTGTTGCTTGCTGAAGATCATCTTCTGTGCAGGAGACTAGACATCCAAGTATGTGCCGAACTGTCTGTTCTTCTCCACAGTCACACCGAATGTCATTTGGATCGGTGTCTCCCGTCTTTCGAAGTTAACTTTTCATCTTCCAATTCCGGATCTCAGTCTATTCAGGGATTTCCAAGCTGTCCATTCCCTGTCATGGCCTGGAGGTAAAGCTTCAACAACTATTTTCCAGCCAGGGGGAAGGCAGGTCGTATCCCTCCATAGTTGTAACCTAGCTGTTTCAGCAGTGGTTCTAAGTTCCTCTGGCGTTCTAAGGAAACTCTTCCTGACTACAGTCGTTGCGGATGCGGTTCATGCCCATACAGAGGATTGGTAGTTTCCTGTTCCACCTCCTTTCTTTCCTTGTTCGCAGCTGTCTCTCTTCGAACCGTTAGTGGTGCTATTCCTGCGAAGTCGTGAAGCCATTCGACTGGAGTGGATTTCAAGCAACCTGTAATAATTCGTTATAATTCCATATTCGTTATAGTTCCATCCACCTGTTTGGCATGAGTTGAATTATACCAAACAGGGCGGGCATACTCTGCCGCAGAATAGCATAGAGCCACTGCAAATGCTCTGATTGTTTCAGGTTGACTACCCCGCTGTGATCCGGCCATTTTCCGTAGGAGATTGTTCCTGGTGGAAACTTTCGACTTGCATTTTATGCAGTGCCTTTTGAAAGTGAGAGATCTGTCAAGTGTCACTCCTAGGTATTTTGGATTCTCGTAGTGTTCCAGTTTGACGACCAACCACACTATTTTCAACTTACGAGTGGCTTGCTTGTTTCCCAAATGAAAAAGCACACACTTGGGTTTCTGATGGGTGTGATTGTAGCTGGTTTGCGCTGTCGTATCTGGATAGATCTGCAAGGGCATTTGAGAGGTTGTTCTCCACTGATTCAAAATCTGTGCTCTGGGCGACTAGAGTGAGTTCGTCAGCATGTAAGAAGCTCCTGGTATTTGGGACAATAAGTTGGCCGTTCGTGTATATATTAAACAGAATTGGAGCCAAAACACTTCCTTGCGGGAGGCCATTCTTCTGTAGTCTCCACCGACTTCGTTGCCCTTGAAAGTCGATGAAGAACTACCGATTCTGCAGAATGGAGGCGATAAGTCTGGTTTGACATAAATCTTTGGTCAGATTGTAGACCTTGTCTAGTAGTAGCTGGTGATTGACTGTATCATACGCTGTTGATAAGTCGACAAATGCCACTCCTGTCACCTTCCGATCTTCAAAGCCATCTTCTATAAACTGTGTGATATTCAACAATTGTCCAACGCAGTTTTTACCTGGACGAAATCTAGATTGCTGAGGTATAAGTGAGGGATCAATTCCAGGTGATAGGCGATTTAAAATAGGTCTTTCCAGCAATATGTAAAGATGACAAAGTAGTGCAACTGCGAATGCGATGATCTGTGATCGGGGTGATGAAAGCAATCGGGCTTACCCTGGGCAACGTCAGAATGTGATTCAAAATAATAATTTGACGGCTGATCCTTTCACACCACCCTTTTCAGGTCCACAGTTAACGATCACCTCTAGTAACACTGAAGGCATAACATCAGCTAAGGAAGAAGTGCTACGAGAACTATGCAACGGCCACAAGTGCCCGACACCTACAACGTGCTGACACGAGGAAAGTTTCCAACCGATTTCTAATACACAAACAGCACTTTACCAGCGTTTCCTGGTGAAACGTTGTTGTGATGCCTCGTGTAAGGAGGAGAAATGCGTACCATCATGTGTCCGACTTTGATAAAGGTCGGATGGTAGCCTATTGCGATTGCGGTTTACCGTATCGCGACATTGCTGCTCGCGTTGGTCGAGATCCAATGACTCTTAGCAGAATATCGAATCGGTGGTTTCAGGAGGGTAATACGAAACGCCATGCTGGATCCCAACAGCCTCGTATCACTAGCAGTCGAGATGACAGCCATCTTATCCGCATGGCTGTAACGGATCGTGCAGCCACGTCACGATCCCTGAGTCAACAGACGGGGACGTTTGTAAGACAACAACCATCTGCACGAACAGTTCGACGACGTTTGCAGCAGCATGGACTATCAGCTCGGAGACCATGGCTGCGGTTACCCTCGACACTGCATCACAAACAGGGGCGCCTGCGATGGTGTACTCAACGACGAACCTGGGTGCACGAATAGTAAAACGTCATTTTTTCGGATGAATCCAGGTTCTGTTTACAGCATCATGATCGTCGCATCCGTGTTTGGCGGCATCGCTGTGAACTCACATTGGAAGCGTGTATTCGTCATCGCCATACTGGCGTATGACCCGGCGTGATGGTATGTGGTGCCATTGGTTACACGTTTCGGTCACCTCTTGATCGCATTGACGGCACTATGAACAGTGGCCGTTACATTTCAGATGTGTTACGACCCGTGGCTCTACCCTTCATTCGATCCCTGCAAAACCCTACATTTCAGCAGGATAATGCACGACCGCATGTTGCAGGTCCTGTACGGGCTGAAAAATATTCCACTATTGCCCTGGCCAGCACATTCTCCAGATCTCTCACCAATTGAAAACGTCTGGTCAATGGTGGCCGAGCAACTGGCTCGTCACAGTACGCCAGTCAATACTGTTCATGAACTGGAGTTCGTGTTGAAGCTGCATGGGCAGCTGTACCTGTACAAGCCATCCAAGCTCTGTTTGACTCAGCCGGCCGGAGGGGCCGTGCGGTTCTAGGCGCTACAGTCTGGAACCGAGTGACCGCTACGGTCGCAGGATCGAATCCTGCCTCGGGCATGGATGTGTGTGCTGTCCTTAGGTTAGTTAGATTTACGAGTTCTAAGTTCTAGGCGACTGATGACCTCAGAAGATAAGTAGCATAGTGCTCAGAGATATTTGAACCGTTCTGTTTGGCTCAATGCCCAGGCGTATTAAGGCATTTATTACAGCGAGAGGTGGTTGTTCTGTTTACTGATTTCTCAGGATCTATGCACCCAAATTGCAGGAAAATGTAATGACATGTCAGTTCTAGTATAAGAGATTTGTCCAATGAATACCCGTTTATCATCTGCATTTCTTGTTGGTGTAGCAATTTTAATGGTTAGTTGTGTACTAAGCATACAGGAGACACATAGAAATGAAATCTATTTGGCAGTAAGACGGAACCCCCAGCCTTTTTTAGCGGCGAGAGCTAGTGTAGCGGCCTCCGCAGTGCGGCCCCACTATGTGATTAGAGCGAAGCCGTTCGTCATTCGCGGCACGGCCCGTGCCCGGCCCCTGCCTTTGTTCTCCCTTCCCACCCTATCCTGCCCCGCCTCCCTTCCCGACGGCGGTGGTTCCTGGTGCTCAGCCCTGCTGCGTTCCGATCGCTGGCAGCAGGAGCGGCCGGGCCCCGCCTGCTCTCTGCATACTGACGAAGGCTCGGCCTCGCGTTTGTTATTAGCCCGCCCGCAAATCCGGCCCGCGCACTTTGCTCGGCTCAGCACGCCGCTAGCGTACACGACTCCTCCTTCCCGGACCACATCTCGCGGCAGAGTAGTCTCTGTTCTATGCGCACAATACTTGACATCTCCCACTTCCCCTCCCCTACCTCACCTCTACCCCCGCCGGGAAATATTGAAAGTAACACGTGAGTTAATACTGACCTTACGCCTTACCTTACAAGGGAACCTCCCCATCGCACCCCCCTCTGATTTAGTTATAAGTTGGCACAGTGGATAGGCCTTGAAAAACTGAACACAGATCAATCGAGAAAACAGGAAGAAGTTGTGTGGAACTATGAAAAAATAAGCAAAATATACAAACTGCGTAGTCCATACGCAAGAAAGGCAACATCAAGGAGAGTGCGAGCTCAGGAGCTCCGTGGTCCCGTGGTTAGCGTGAGCAGCTGTGAAACGAGAGCTCCTTGGTTCAAGTCTTCCCTCGACTGAAAAGTTTACATTCTTTATTTTCGCAATGTTATAATCTGTCCGTTCGTTTATTGACGTCTCCGTTCACTGTAATAAGTTCAGTGTGTGTGTTTTGCGACCGCACCGCAAAACAGTGCGATTAGTAGACGAAAGGACGTGCTTCACCAATGGGAACCGAAAACAATTGATCGCAAGGTCATAGGTCAACCGATTCCTCCACAGGAAAACACGTCTGATATATTCTATACGACACTGTTGAGGCGTGTGCGTCACATGACAGGAATATGTTTCAATGTTTGTTTAGATGTAGCGTCCCCATACTACGGACCAGTTACCTCGCATCGGACGGACTGGCGGACAGATGATAACAGTCTGAAAATAAAAAATTGAACTTTTCACTCGAGGGAAGACTTGAACCAAGGACCTGTCGTTCCGCAGCTGCTCACGCTCACCACGGGACCACGGCGCTCCTCAGCTCACACCCTCCTTGATGTTGCCTATCTTGCGTATGGACTACTCAGTTTGTATATTTTGCTTATTTTTTTCATAGTTCCACACACCTGCTTCCTGTTTTATCGATTGATCTGTGTTCAGTTTTTCAAGGCCTATCCACTGTGCCAACTTATAACTAAATCTAAGGGGGAGTGCGATGGGGAGGTTCCCCTGTTAGAAGAAAGATTAAGGAAAGGCAAACCTATGTTTCTAGCATTTGTAGACTTAGAGAAAGCTTTTGACAATGTTGACAGGAATACTCTCTTTCAAATTCTAAAGGTAGCAGGGGTAAAATAAAGGGAGCGAAAGGCTATTTACAATTTGTACACAAACGAGATGGCAGATATGAGAGTCGAGGGGCATGAAAGGGAAGCAGTGGTTGGGAAGGAAATGAGATAAGGTTGTAGCCTATCCCAGATGTTATTCAATCTGTATATTGAGAAAGCAGTAAAGGAAACGAAAGAAAAATTCGGAGTAGGAATTAAAATCCATGGAGAAGAAATAAAAACTTCGAGGTTCGCCAATGACATTGTAATTCTGTCAGAGACAGCAAAGGACTTGGAAGAGCAGTTGAACGGAATGGACAGCGTCTTGAAAGGAGGATATAAGATGAACATCAACAAAAGCAAAACG
Source organism: Schistocerca americana (assembly GCF_021461395.2). NCBI lineage: Eukaryota > Metazoa > Arthropoda > Insecta > Orthoptera > Acrididae > Schistocerca > Schistocerca americana. Next base: position 174,341,001 of record NC_060122.1, on the reverse strand, counting down.
AGGATCATGGAATGTAGTCGAATTAAGTCGGGCGATGCTGATGGAATTAGATTAGTAATTGAGGCACTTAAAGTAGTAAAGGAGTTTTGCTATTTGGGGAGCAAAATAACTGATGATGGTCGAAGTAGAGAGGATATAAAATGTAGACTGGCAATGGCAAGGAAAGCGTTTCTGAAGAAGAGAAATTTGTTATCATCGAGTATAGATTTAAGTGTCGGTAAATCATTTCTGAAAGTATTTGTATGGAGTGTAGCCATGTATGGAAGTGAAACATGGACGATAAATAGTTTAGACAAGAAGAGAATAGAAGCTTTTGAAATGTGGTGCTACAGAAGAATGCTGAAGATTAGATGGGTAGATCACATAACTAACGAGGAGGTATTGAATAGAATAGGGGAGAAGCGTAGTTTGTGGTACAACCTGACAAGAAGAAGGGACCGGTTGGTATGGCATGTTCTGAGGCATCAAGGGATCACAAATTTAGCATTGGAGGGCAGCGTGGAGGGTAAAATTCGTAGAGGGAGACCAAGAGATGAATACACTAAGCAGATTCAGAACGATGTAGGTTGCAGTAAGTACTGGGAGATGGATAAGCTTGCACAGGATAGGGTAGCATGGAGAGCTGCATCAAACCAGTCTCAGGACTGAAGACCATAACAACAACCACCTCACCTCTACCCCCGCCGGGAAATATTGAAAGTAACGCTTGGAAAAATTACGTGAAAAGGCGGGGTCGAAGGAACGGTGTTGAAAGACGAGCTCTTCACACAGTGTAATCATCACACCTGAAGGCAACGCCTTGATGATGTATTCTTCACTGCCTACCCCTCTCAGTCTGTATCATTCATTTGTAGGTGCTGCAAATTATTCGACTGATAACATTGTGTAACATGGATATTCTGTACCTGCCCCTCGAACTTTTCCTGGATTTTTCCCAAGATGTTCTTTATGAAGCTCTTGGGTCGAATTAGGTGGAAAAAAAGGAAGACAGGGGTGGCGGATATGAACCGAGAGAGGAGGAGAAGGAGATTGATAGGGAGGGAGTAGGAGAGGACGAGTGTGGAAGAAAGCAGAGGTAGAGATGATAGGAGGAGATAATAAGAGTCACTCCAAAATAAATACACTATTTTTGTAAAAATACAGTTTTCATTCTGCGTGTGCGAAAGTTTTGCAATGTGTAGATACATCCTTCCCGCTTGTTTTCAAACTTAGTTCAACCTGTTCCCGTGAGTGGCGCCGTCACAGCATGTCTTCAAGATGGCTGCTACACTTGACGTTCGTCAGAAGCAACGTGCTGTTATAGAATTCCTGTGCTGTGAAAACGAGACAGCGGGAAACATCCAAGGTGTATGGAGATGCTGCTGTAGATCGCAGTACAGTTAGTCGGTGGGCAAGCAGGTTACGTGATGTAAGCGGGCACGGCAATGCTGAGGACTGTCCTCGCAGCGGCCGGACTCGTACTGCACACACTCTAGACAATGTGCAGAGAGTTAACGAATTGGTGACTGCTGAGAGACGCATCACAGTAAACGATTTGTCACGCGACGTTGGGATAGGGGAAGGAAGTGTTTGCAGAATACTGAAAGTGTTGGCGTTGAAAAAGGTTTGTTTCAGTTGGGTTCCCAGGATGTTGACAGTAGCTCACAATGAAATATGGCTTCATCATTTACAATAGCGACGAAGAGGCAATCAGTGGAATGGGATCCGTAAATTCACCCAAGAAAAAAAATAATTCAAAACCACACCTTCTGCTGGAAAAGTAATGGCTATTGTTGACATCATGCCAAGTGGAACCACCATAAATTCTGATGCATATGTGACTACACTGAAGAAACTTCAAGTTCGACTGAGTCGTGTTCGACCACATCGGCAAAAGTAGGATGTTTTGCTGTTGCACGACAATGCACGGCCACGTGTCAGTCAAAAAACCATGGAAGCGATCACAAAACGAGGATGGACAACACTGAAACACCCGTGTTACAGTCCTGACCTGGCTCCATGTGACTATCATCTCTTTGGGAAACTGAAAGACTCTCTTCGTGGAACAAGGTTTGAAGATGATGACTCCCTTCTGCACGCTGCCAAACAGGTTGGTCCAGAATTTTCTCGTGCGAGTATACAGGCGCTGGTTCCAAGATGGCGTAAGGCAGTTGAGAGGGATGGAAATTATATGGAGAAATGAAAATATTGTTCCTAAAGGATGTATCTACACACTGTAAAACGTTCACACATGTAGAATAAAAGATGGATTAAAAAAAAATAGTGTCCATTTCTTTTGGAGTGACCCTCGTAGATAGGATGGTTGGTAGAACGAGATGAAATACTGTCCAATTAATGTAGTTCTTCTCCTCTGTGTCGTGTTAATCAATGCCTTTTTTTCTATAATTTCTTTTACTACTGTTTAATCCCCAGGACAAAGTTTCAACAGGGTTAACAGTTTTTAATTATAGTGAATGACTTGGCATGCTTTAATACATTAGCCGGCCGAAGTGGCCGTGCGGTTAAAGGCGCTGCAGTCTGGAACCGCAAGACCGCTACGGTCGCAGGTTCGAATCCTGCCTCGGGCATGGATGTTTGTGATGTCCTTAGGTTAGTTAGGTTTAACTAGTTCTAAGTTCTAGGGGACTAATGACCTCAGCTGTTGAGTCCCATAGTGCTCAGAGCCATTTGAACCATTTGAACCTTTAATACATTACATTTAGTCCGTACTCTACACTCGTTTGTGTCATCCTGTAACAATGTAGTCTGTTCTACTACAGTGATTACTGTTGTCTATCTCGCTAGTATTGTTTGTGAATACGTTCATCCCGTGAGCTCATTGTCGCTTGTACCCTCGTCGACGTAAGTTCTCCCTTCCACCCATCCCTTCCATCTTTTAGTATTTATTCGTTAGATTTTCTTTCAGTCTTCGATATTTATGTGGTTCTTCTCCATGTCCTTATCTCTTTCGTTTCTAATATATTTTTTAAAAAATTTTGTGTCATCAGAGCCCACCCTTCACAGCCATACCTCAAATGCTGCTAAGACACGTCTTGACTTTGTGTTTTGATTCTGTATTAAGGTGGTTGTTTGTTGATAAGCTTCTCATATTTCTGAAAGATTGTTCAGTCATTACAACTCTTCTTATAATAGTCAACAGGATTTTGTTGTCATTGTTTATTGTACTTCAAAAGCTGCAAAATTCATTTTCTTCCATTAGTATTTTATCCTATTTTAATGTTTTCTCTTACTTCGCTGCTCGATTTGTCTCTCAAGATTGCTTTAGTCTTGTTTGTGTTTATTTTTACTTTCTGGCTATCAATGGCATCACAGTTTTTAAATAGTACATGTCCTTTTTCAGACTCTGTTGAGACTACCATATCAACGGCACATTGTATGCAATATATTTGATTACCATTACTTTTGATCTTTTTGTTTTATATTTCACTCTCTAAAAATAAATTAAATAAATGTGGGGAAAAAAGATACCCTTGTCGGAAACCTCTTCTTATCCTGGTAGAAAAATTTAACATTAATAAGCCACAGCAGTTAAGTGCAGGACGAAATCTCATTCATTGAAAAGGTGTCTTTCCATTGTAAATATTGGCAAAAAATTTAGATAGTAGTTCTTAAATATGTGTGACGAAAGAACGGGAGTAATAAGTAGGCCACTAGAAGTTGGGTACACACATTGGAATTCAGATGTCAGTCGTCTTAACAAAGGCCTAACAATTATATTTATGTATAACCATATATACAGCTGTGCATAGGGAAGTAAAGTACACTTCAGGACCGGATTAAAGTAGCAAAATATGATACTAGCCTTTATGCATACTCACAATCTTCTTTCATACAACTTTTCGCCAGCTTTACGGCCATTCAGTATGTAATAAAGGACACTCTGATAAACATACGATAATCATAACAACAGTGTGTCACTTTCAGAAGATATGAAGACATTGTATACGCTGCGCTTGCAGTTTCTTTATATCTAGAATGACAGTTGTTTGATAAGAAGGGTATTAATTCCAATTTCGTCGACAGTCTGAGGCTATTTTTATAACTGGGAACAATAAATAAAAGAAATGTTAGAGTAAAATGAAATGCAACATATTTCAAACATTCTACATTCAACATACTTCAGCGGAAATTCATGCAGAAATAAAACTATTAATGATCGACAAACTTGATGACATAAGTCAATTTCATTCTTACCCACAATCATCGTTTCAAACTTCACTGAAATTATATATTACAATAGGATTAGGCCAGATGGTCAAAATTACTTAGGTAGTAGGGCAGTGGTCTGATTGACAGGCTCAGGAGAGCGCAGGGGAATTGGCAGATATATTATACATGGGGCATAAAAGTAAAAACGACAGTAAAATGCACAAGATAATTGCTTGATTGCACAAGTCCAAGAAATTAACGTCCAGTTATGGACCTACACGTTACGACACTTTCAGTGGGTAGGTAAAGAATAAAAATATTTACACATTTTTATCCAAAAGAGCAATCAAATTTGCCAACACAGTAAACATAATTCCATCACAGAGCAAATATTTGGACGGAGGGAGTTGGTATTGTTGAGGCAGGCTGGTTGGCAGGCTCGAACGACAAATGAATGTGCTCTCAGTAGAATTGGATGGCACATAAACAAAATGAAACATTCTGAGAACAGGCGAGCTAAGCGAGATCGACCAGACGACACGTATGCCTGGTCGGTCCATTGCATACACTCGTCGCGTCTGCTCTGCGCAATCGATACGCAGTGCTACAAGTGGAGCGACAGGCAGTAAAGCACATAGAATGTGACGTGTCCGAGTGATGTGTGCGCAAAACACCGATATCGCTTCGCGATGCGGGCAGATATCGTAGCGAAGCGCTGGCGTATTAAAATGTAAGAAGACCGTGCTGCAGTTCGCAGTGGGAGTTCATCTGATATTCTTCACCAAACACTATTGCTTCAACTGATGAGGCTGCACCGATGCAGAATAAATATTTCAAGATCACAGGTCGCTACTAGTTTATTTTTACGCCTGTATTATCATCTTTGTTAACTACACATGCAATATTATACAACGTGTTTAGGGATCAAGGTAAAATACGCTACGTGGCGTGTCGTGGTGAGAAGTCAAGGCAGGGCCCCTCATTTCGACCTTTGTATCTAGATGATCCTGCACCCTTGTCAGAACTGCCAAACTGTGCCCCTGCCCTCCATTTATAATTTGTAAGCTAAGTTTAATAAAAATGAAACGTTACTGAAAACTACTTAATACACAAAATGAGATTTATCATTGTAATAAATAAATTATAAATTGTGTCACATCTCCAAAAATACGTAAAGTAAAACAAAATCTACCTTGTTGTTTATAGCAACAATTGTATTTTAGTATGATGTACAATAACAACATATTTCATTTCGTCCTCATAAACTATTAGTACGCCCAAATTATCAATTCGAAATAAAAGTGTTGTAATTAAGTAACGAGATCACATTCCTTTCCAAGAATTGAGGTGATAGTATAATTTTACTTTCCATTGAATTTGAACGATAGGAACTCATTGGTTATGCCATTAAAGTAAAAGTTACCAACTGTGTCGTATTCTGTTGATAAGACAATTGAACTGGATAGTCTGCTTCATCTCTTCTCGGCTATAAGAAGTTTTTCATCGAGTTTAATTTCCTGAAATTGCGTTGACAAGATGCTGCAATCATTGCAGTTGCCATAAGTATCCTGAAAGCTATTTTCTTCTTTCGATAAGCATCTTCTGAACCATATTTTTGTATTTTAAAGAGGAACCTTCATTTGTAGATTCATAATTATAGCTATTACGAGTGGTCTGTTTTTCGGCTGGTTAGTACACATGGCACAAGCAAGCCATTATAGTTTATTTTCCCCTGGGCAGCAGGTCAGGTATTGAAGTTTCTATGCATGGAGACAAAAAAAAAAAAATGGTTCAAATGGCTCTAAGCACTATGCGACTTAATTTCTGAGGTCATCAGTCGCCTAGAACTTAGAACTAATTAAACCTAACTAACCTAAGGACATCACACACATCCATGGCCGAGGCAGGACTCGAACCTGCGACCGTAGCGGTCGCTCGGCTCCAGACTGCAGCACCCAGAACCGCACGGCCACTTCGGCCGGCCGCATGGAGGCAAAATCATAGACTATACTGATGGGCGTAGTCGACTTGCGGTACAGTTTTGACTGTGCGATTGGTTATTGGCGTGAAGACTTTAAACACAGAGCGAGGACAACTTACGCATTGAAGCTGGTACATGTTATAGTGCAGGGCCGGCCAAACGCTGCACGTGTGCGACAGCAAGCGACAGCGACATCTGTTATTAGACATGTGTCCTAAATGAACGGCGGAGGCTCCACTTCCCTGTTTATGTGGTAGAAACAAGAGCGCAACGTATCCAGTCTAGTTTATCCATGGTAATCGTAACCTGAACAGAGAAGTACTGAGAAATGGCAGGTACTGTGAAAAAGCAAAGGACGGGAGATCTATGTTCTCAGTATTAAAAATGACTGGGAACTGGAATTCTTTTTTGTATCCGTTAGTAGCCGGCCGAAGTGGCCGTGCGGTTAAAGGCGCTGCAGTCTGGAACCGCAAGACCGCTACGGTCGCAGGTTCGAATCCTGCCTCGGGCATGGATGTTTGTGATGTCCTTAGGTTAGTTAGGTTTAACTAGTTCTAAGTTCTAGGGGACTAATGACCTCAGCAGTTCAGTCCCATAGTGCTCAGAGCCATTTGAACCATTTTTGTATCCGTTAGTGAAAACTCAGTGTTTGCTGTGCCGCCGAATAATAGGCGGCCAGCGTAAGTTTTCAACTGATAGACACTACAATACATGTCACAAAGACGAGTGTAATGTACTCAACAGTGAAGAACGGCAAGCAAAATTAAATGTCCTTAAGAAAATGGATGAGACACTTCAACTCGATTTTACTATACGTCAAAGTAACTGACACTTCTTGAATTCTATTAGTTTCTTGTGTTACATTTATGTCTATTTTACTGTACGCTGTCCAATGTACTGTTTTCAATTTTCCAGAATGACAACCACACCAAATCTTCTTAATGTTATTTGAAATCATGAATAAGGTTCGTTGGAAGTCGCTAAGTGCTATCTTTCTCAAATACTACATCAAAAACATTACGCGTATTTAGTGCCGTCAGTCAAGCTGCCTTAATAAAAACCCATGGTTGTTAACTGTAGTACTTGTCTTACTGGGTTAAACTGCTAACATAAAAGTAGATGTCTCAATGAGTAGACTGTGACAGTATTTTAAAGGTTTAATACGAGAAATACCTTCCCATGGTTGGCTTGCAAGCTGTGGGAAGAGCACTAGAATGCGCCGGTACAGAGTATCCCAGCAAGTGGATAAAGCGACATCTGTGCGTAGAAACATGCACTACATGAACGCTGACGCCTGCGGCGTGCACGCTGTGACCCGGAAGTTGCACATGTGCAGGAGCATCGCACGCGTGCAGAATTTCTGGCCGGCCCTGTTATAGTGTAAGGATCACAATGTCTGCATCTATACCCGTAACACCCTGTATGTTAAATATACGTTAAATACATGTGACATGCGCATATGCACGGAAAGCTGCAGGTAACAAGTTGCTACTAAATCCCTGAATCGATTTCAACCAAACTTTGTTTACATTTTACTTACTAGCTGGAAAGAAATACTGTTGTAGTAAGAGAACAGAGTTGGTGTGTGTGGGGGGGGGGGGGGGGGGGTGATAACATAGAGAGAGAGAGAGAGTGGGGAGAAACAGGTAAACAGAGAATGGACAGAGTAGGAGATGGACAGAGAGAGGGGGAGAAAAAGGTGGACAGAGTGGAAGATTTAGAAGGTAGACAGAAAACAGGCGACAGAAGGAGACGGACAGAAAGGAGGAAGGAGGAGATATACTGATGAAATTAGACCAAATTCTTACCCAGGCAACGTCAAGTACTCAGACAGTAGTGCAGGGAGGTCCCGTTGCCCCTACCACTGAGTTTTATACAATCTGCAATGCCTTAAACGTGGGGTTTCAATATTCTCTTGTTCGCTACACACAAGCTGTTAACCCTACAGAAAAAATACAGGACCTTCTGGAGGAAATTTCAGGTAGTTAACTTCTGTGATGGGATGTGTTTTTGACACAGGCTGCAGTCCCCGAATTATTCAAGAAAATCGTACCAAACTGACCTTCAGACGCGATTTTCCTCAACAACTCTAAAAACTGTGGCATCCAGCGAAAAGTTATCCCAGTACAAAATTTAATTATATTAAATTTCCTACACAAAGGTCCAGTTCATTTTTTTTTCCTACATGACTAATAATTTGCATTTAGTGAATGAGAGAATGGCAACGGCCTTGCCGCAGTGGATACACCGGTTCCCGTGAGATCATTGAAGTTAAGCGCTGTCGGTCGTGGTCGGCACTTGGATGGGTGACCATCCAGGCCGCCATGCGCTGTTCCCATTTTCCGGGGTGCACTCAGCCTCTTGATGCCAACTGAGGAGCTACTCGACCGAATATTAGCGGTTTCGGTCAAAGAAAACCATCATAACGACCGGGAGAGCGGTGTTCTGACCACAAGCCCTTCCTGTTCTCATCCTCAGCTGATGATGATACGGCGGCTCGATGGTCCCGATGGGCCACTTGTGGCCTGAAGAGCGAGTGCTTTTTTTTTTTCAGGATTAGCCCTTACAGCCATCCCAATAGCGGAATGTTAATAATGAGTTTACGAGCATAAGAACAGCACAACGCCCAGTCCGTAAGTGGAGAAAGTCTCAAACCCGGGCAGTAATCAAACCTGGGCCCCTTCCGTTAGCAATCCGCTCAGCTACCGAGGCAGATGTTGTATCAAAATCTTGTGCTTCGTACTCGAAGGCGTTATAGGCTGCATGAAACCCAGCGGTAGGGCGTGCTGAATAAACGTGTGCTTATAAAGGAACTAACGCACGATTGAACTAATTGATGAGTCATTAAGTGCTTACTGAGAGCATATTGAAGTGGGAAATCGAGAAGACAGGGCGTATTTGCACTCCTGAGGGACAGAAACTGCCTGTTCAACGGGGGCGCTGGACAGCGGGGGCAGTACGAGCTCTCTTTGGGTCCGGCGCGGCGCTAAAATTTTTACGCCGGCCATGAAATAAGGATGAAATACAAATGTGGGCCGCATTAGCGCACCTGTCTCGGCATTCCCTTTATCACGCGCCGGCCGCCGGCCGCCGTATGAATATTAAAGTTGGTGGCGCTCGTCAGGCGCGTAATAACGCCGTGCCCGTCCCAGCCGCCATCACGGCCGCCTAAAGTGCGCAGCGCGCGCATTCCGCAAGACGCGCCATCTTCTGCGAGGACGCTTCTTCTCCGGACCGCTGCGCTGCAAATCGAGGCTCTTCCCTTCATTACGAGACAAACAAAAAATACCTGTTTATTTACGCCGCAGAAAAAATTCCTTTCAGTCTCACTGCATCGTCAGTTTCCAAACGAGGAAAGAAAAGATTTCGTCAGCTTTTAACTAAAGCATTTTGCTCTGGTTGGATGTAACCAACGTCCTCCTCTCCTCCCCTTAACTCAGGTTCCTTACAGAACTCCCATGTATAAAAGAGCTACATATTATGCTTAAAGTGTGTTGGAAGTCACTAATTGCTTACATTATCAAACACTAGATGAGTATAGTCTGGCAATTTGCGCCGGAATTTACGAAAAGCTAGTTCTTCCCGAAGCCGACCGGAGTGGCCGAGCGGTTCTAGGCGCTACGTTCTCGAACCGCGTGACCGCTACGGTCGCAGGTTCGAATCCTGCCTCGGGCATGGATGTGTGTGATGTCCTTAGGTTAGTTAGGTTTAAGTAGTTCAAAGTTCTAGGGGACTGATGACCTCAGATGTGAAGTCCCATAGTGCTCAGAGCCATTTGAACCATTTTTTTCCTCCCGCATCTCAAAGACTGAGACGCCACTGATGGCTACAATATCTGTGTTTACACAATGTCTGTTTAACAAGATGGCAAGTTAAGCAAGACATCATTATTCGTACAGCAGTAAAGTAACTAAACGACAAAACAAAATTAACGCATAGATACAACGCAAAGGTCGCAAAGTAAAGGCCACCTTTCTGGCGGAACCAACATTAGACACCTGGCACGACTTGACAATGAAAGGGTCCGTACGGTTCTGTCACCTTCTCCAGTCAGCAAAATGGTTAAATTCTCATACACGGCACACCCAACTGCGGGAAGGATACAAGAAACCGCGCGACTGCTGCGGTCGCAGGTTCGAATCCTGCCTCGGGCATGGATGTGTGTGATATCCTTAGGTTAAGTTAAGTTAAGTAGTTCTACGTTCTAGGGGACTGATGACCTCAGATGTTGAGTCCCATAGTGCTCAGAGCCATTTGAACCATTTGATACAAGAAACAGATAACTACTTCGGCTGTCACAGCACGCGCTCCGGATAGATCCGAACTTCCTTATGTCACAGAGTTCACAACTCTTACATTCGCCGCATTCGGGAGGACGACGGTTCAATCCCGTCTCCAGCCATCCTGATTTAGGTTTTCCGTGATTTCCCTAAATCGTTTCAGGCAAATGCCGGGATGGTTCCTTTGAAAGGGCACGGCCGATTTCCTTCCCAATCCTTCCCTAACCCGAGCTTGCGCTCCGTCTCTAATGACCTCGTTGTCGACGGGACGTTAAACACTAACCTAACTAACTCTTACATTCGCAAATTTCGTCATTCCGCCACAAGGGGAGACAAATATCTTATCAACATTTTATCCCGTCGAGGCGCGAATACATCACTGATGCTTGTAACGTGTGTTTTTATACAGCGCCTACAATTTTACATTGCAATACCACACACGCGTGCCCGTAACAATATTTACCGTCCTCTTGTCTACGAATTCGATGGCACAGCCAGCTGTTAACTTTATTTCTATTCCATGCCATTTTGTCACGTTAGAGCCTTGGGGCCTTGTCTAAGGTCGTGCCATACAGTTTATAGCGTATTCCAGGCGAAGATAAGCTTACTAGTATCAAACATAGACTTTAACTTGAGGAAAAATGTTCTGAGAATGTACGTTTTTAGCAGAGCTTTGTACGTTAGTGCAACATTGTATGTGGGGATACATTAACAGAAGTGAATAGAAGCATTTGAGATGTAGTGCTACAGAAGAATGTTGAAAATTGTATGGACTGATTAGGTAAAGAACGAGCAGATTCTCTGCAGAATCAGCTAGGAAACTAATATATGGAAACCACTAACAAGAGAAAGGGACAGGGTGATATGACATCTGTTAAGACATTAAGGAATAACTTCCTTGGTTCTAAAGGCAACTGTAGAGTGTGCAATCTGTAGGGCAAGGGAGATATATTCAGCAAATAACTGACTACGTAGATTGCAAGTGATACTCTGAAATGAAAGTTTGGCATAGAAGAGGAATTCGTAGCGTGCCGCGTCAAACCAATTAGAAGGCTCATCACACAAAACGAATGTCTTTTACGCAAAGATGAAGAAACTTGCACAGGATAAATTATCGGGGAGAACTGCATCCGAATAGTCTTGGAACTGAAGGTCTTAACAACAACATATAGTTTTAGTTTACAGTTAACGTCAATTTACAAGACTGTGCCGCTGTTTCATAAGAGGCAGTCAAATGAAAACGGGACAGGTGGAAGAAAAAAAGTATGGTAAACTGCTTACTATTTCAGTAATCATCATAACTATGAACACATTTATCCCACTATGAGACAAAGCGGGCAGTGCCTTCATTGAAACACGGTTGTGATTGCCTACGGAACCACGATTCAAACCAGGTGTGCACCTCTTCGTCCTAAGCAAACAAACAGCTACGAATGCCTTTCTCCGGGGGTCTTCAAAAACATGGAAATCGTATGGACTAAGATGGGACTGTATGGAGTATACAAAAGGGCTTGCCAGCTCCTCGGACGAAGAGGTACCGCCTGGATACTATCATAGTTCCGCAGGAAAACGCAAACTTTTTTCCTAGGTGGGATTGACCATCTTGTCTGACAGTGGGGTACATGTATTTCCATTTGTCTCGTTATCATTTGAAAGCCTCGGCGATTCAGCTGCAGCTACCTTTAGATTTTATGCAACCCACAACACCCTCAAATATCACATCCAAGGTTTTCATATCCTCTTGCTCGCTACGTGCAGACTGCTAGTCCAAACGCGAAATGAACGGCAGCCTTGTGTAGGAAATGTAATGCAGTTCATTTTTGTTTTTACTGCGATACTTTTTCGATGCAGGTCGTAGTTTTCTAACTATTCAAGAGGACATACAAAACTGACCTTCAAACTCGTTTTCCTTGAATATCTCGAAAGCCGTCGTCTTCATCGCAAACGTATACTAGCACAAAATTTAACCACATTACATTTCCTACGAAGAGGTTCTGTTAACTTTTATGTAGAACTAATACTGCGTACATAGTGAATGAGAGAGTATGAAAACGTAGCACGTGGTTTTTGAGAGTGTTTCAGGTTGCGTAGGAACCCGAGGTTGGGGCAGCTCTGTCACCCAGTATCTGATGATTATAAAGCAAAAAGGCAACAAGAGAAAACAATTAAGTCAGGCACAGCTCCAGGTAATAAGAAAGAGGACGAAGAGAGAAAAAAAATGCATGAGTTTTTTGGTTTGTCCATCAAGGTTGATACAAAACATTTCTTGTCATCAAGACCTTTCTCAAAAACGTTGTACTTCACCTGTCGCACTTTAATCCGATGGACATAGGAAATATTGGTGTACACTGAAATTCAGTGGCCTTGAGTGGTATTGTTAATGATATTCTGTCGTATTTCAATACCGTATAAATACCGTCGTTGTATAAAGGGAGTAGGCCGGGGCTTGCTGAAGAGACGTAAAGATAATGTAGCATTTCAGGACGTGCATTAGATGTTGGTTGGTTGCTTTGTTGATTTGGGGGAGGGGACCAAACAGAGAGGTCATCCGTCCCATTGGATCATGGAAGGATGGTGAAGGAAGTCGGCCGTGCGGTGGTCTCGCGGTTCTAGGCGCGCAGTCCGGAACGGTGCAACCGCTACGGTCGCAGGTTCGAATCCTGCCTCGGGAATGGATGTGTGTGATGTCCTTAGGTTAGTTAGGTTTAAGTAGTTCTAAGTTCTAGGGGACTTATGACCACAGCAGTTGAGTCCCATAGTGCTCAGAGCCATTTTTGAAGTCGGCCGTGCTCTTTTAAAGGAACCATCCCGGCATTTGCCTGAAGCGATGTAGAGTAATCACAGAAAACCTATTTCAGGATGGCCGGACGCGGGTCTGAACCGTCGTCCTCCCGAATGCGAAGCCAATGTGCTATCCACCTTGCGCCACCTCGCTCGGTATTTGATGTTGTAAAGCTGTTCTTACGGTGACACGTTGACACGTTTCAGGTTGTGATTACTGTTGAGTTAATGTGTAAAACGTAGGTTGAGGTGTTTTGTCTGAAATACTGATATGGTGGGTGCCTCATGATAAGCAAAGTTTTTCCTCTACCATAGTCGTCACACATTCACCACTGCACTTGTAACTTACGCAACTGTTACGATATCTGTGTCATCTTACAGGTAAGTACCTGAGGAATTGCATTCGCACCGGAACTTCGTTATAATATAAGTAGAAATGAGTGTGCTCTTATGGCGGCCTCTGTTGAATCTACTTTATTCTTGACTTTTAGCTTCATCCTTTACTCCTTCCCCGTCCTCCTGTTAGCTCTATGCCCAGAAGCTATTGTCCCAGGCCGTAAAGAGCTTAGACTGAGGCTAGAACTCAAACGAGTCAAAAAGAAAGCAACAAGGGAAAAAAAGCGACAAACACGTCGACATTTTTTTTTCCTTTTACAGTGTTGCGATCCGCCCGTACGCCACGCCGGTCTTATTTCATGTGACGTCGACGTCGGAACTGCCGTCATAAAATGAGCCGAACTGTGGCGGCGACGGCAATAAATCTTTGTTTACAGTTGGCGGAGAATTTCGATACGGGCAGATATGTGTGGACGGCCGTATATCGCGGCAGCGCGGCGCGCAATTGCGGATGCAGCGCGATCCGTGGCCGTCCTCGTGGTCGCGGACAATGGCCACACGCGTTCGCACACGGGTCGCAACTAGGTGAGTGCTAGGCCTTGCCCGGAAGTTTAGCAACACAGCTGCCGCGAGCGGTGCGCCGAAGATGTCAGAGCAACAGTCTACGAGGTCCAAGAGAAAGACACGCCGTGAACCTTACGTCACAGCGCGAGACACTGCGTGTCTTAAGAGTACCAACAGCGGGGAGCGAATAGCTACATTGAAGCGCCAAAGAAACTGGTATAGGCACGCGCATTCAAATACAGAGATATGTAAACAGGCAGAATACGGCGCTGCCCTCGACAACGCCTGTATAAGACAACAAGCGTCTGGTGCACTTGTTAGATCGGTTACTGCTGCTACAATGGCACGTTATCAAGATTTGAGTGAGTTTGAACGTGGTGCTATAGTCGGCGCACGAGCGATGGGACACGGCATTACCGAGGTAGCGATGAAGTGGGGATTTTCCCGCACGACCACTTCACTAGAGTAACGTGAATATCAGGAATCCGGTAAAACATCGAATCTCCGACATCGTAGCGGCCGGGAAAAGTTCCTGCAAGAACGGGACCAACAATAATGAAGAGAATCGTTCAACGCGACAGAAGTGCAACCCTTCTGCAAACTGCTGCAGATTTCAGTGCTGGGCCATAAACAAGTGTCAGCGGGCGAACCATTCAACGAAAATCATCGTTATAGGCTCTCGGAACCGAAAACCCGATCGTGTACCCTTGATGACTGCGCGACGCAAAGCTTTATGCCTCTCCTGGGCGCTTTAAAACCGACTTTGGACTGCTGATGACTGGAGACATGTTGCCTGGTCGGACGAGTCTCGTTTCAAATTGTATGGAGCGGATGGACGTTTACGGGTATGGGGACAACCTGATGAATCCAGGTATCCTGCATGCCAGCAGTAGACTGTTCAAGCTGGTCCAGGCTCTGTAATGATGTGGGGCGTGTGCAGTTGGAGTGATATTGGACCCCTTATACGACTAGGTACACCTCTGACAGGTGACACGTACGTAAGCATCCTGTCTGATCACCCGCATCCATTCATGTCTATTGTGTATTCCGATGGACTTGGGCAATTACAGCAAGACAATGTGACACCCCTCACGTCCAGAATTGCTACAGAGTGGCTCCAGGAGCACACTTCTGAATTTAAACACTTCCGCTGGCCACCAAATTCCCCAGACATGAACATTATTGAGCATATATGGGATGCCTTGGAACGTGTTGTTCAGAACAGATCTCCAGCCCCTCATACTCCTACGGATTTAGGGACAGCTCTGCAGGATTGATGATGTCAGTTTCCTCCAGCACTACTTCAGACATTAGTCGAGTCCGTTCCACGTCGAGTTGCTGCACTTCTGCGTGCTCGCGGGAGACCTACACGATATTAGGCAGATGTACCATTTTCTTTGGCTCTTCAGAGAATTTCAGACTTCTTTAATAATTATAAACTGCTCGTTTAAATGCATCTAAGTTCTTGATAGCACGACAAAGTTCAGACCTATAGCGGGTATCTTTTCAATTTAATTTTTATATCCCGTTGACCGTGCACGGAGCCGAGTGTTCGCGAAGTGTGACGTACAAGTCTACTAATGTGACGTCACAAGTTCGTTGCCGGGTCCGTATATCTCGTTGACCCCGAACAGTCCGCTTCTCCTCGTAGTTAACAGCGCCGTCTCACGGAAATGCGTTCGTCGGGCGACAAATGTGATCCTGCTGCTGACGTGATTTCGACCAATAGAGTTTATTCATTAGCACCTGCGGGACTTTAGAAGACGACTGCGCTAATACTGATATACCTATGGAAGATACTTCACTTAACAGAGCCCCTCTCCAAGTTTTTATCCTTCATTACAAGTCCTCCATGTGGCACCTTTTGCATAATATCAAACGTCAATACATCTGTTAATCCTTTTGTGGTCGATGAGATACTATGTCCCACTATAGCGAAACGCAGTTTTGAGCGTTGGGCCGTCTATATCTCGTATCAGTCTGGTGTTACGATGCGGAACTTGGAGGAAAATACTACGGGTAACTGGATGGATATATAGAAGGTTGTGAGCGATCAACTGGGGCGGCGTGTGTTTGTAGGTGGCACAGAGCGTCTGTTTCACGAAAATCGGATCTAATCACCATCTTCTCCATTTCAACAATTCCTGAAGTAATTAATTGTGTTTTATTATACTAGATGTTTCACAATTCATGTTACACTCTTGTAGAGGCTATAGAGGGGACTTAGTAGATTAAGTTTTACGAAGGAGCTCATGTCATCCAACGACGCTACAGAGCTTCAGGTTTATGGTCGCCGGCGCCTGTAGATGTATGTATATACAGGGGGATTCCGTGATGATGTTACAAACTTTCTAGGATGATGTACAAAAAATAAATGTATAAATGTGATGTAAGGGTTCCTGTACCAGAAACGAACGAGTCAAGAGTTATAAGGAAAAATCGTCCTGGTACCTCTGTCAATGTGATACAGGTGCTGGACTGTTGTTGCTAAGATTGTAAGGTAGAAAGCTTTCAGAGGTGCTAGTCAGCTAAAACATGGAAAAATGTCCAGTAGCCCGCATCTCGTGGTCGTGCGGTAGCGTTCTCGCTTCCCACGCTCGGGTTCCCGGGTTCGATTCCCGGCGGGGTCAGGGATTTTCTCTACCTCGTGATGGCTGGGTGTTGTGTGATGTCCTTAGGTTAGTTAGGTTTAAGTAGTTCTAAGTTCTAGGGGACTGATGACCATAGATGTTAAGTTCCATAATGCTCAGAGCCAAGGTCCAGTAAATATGTGCTGTAAAACGAATACCTGAGGAGCTACGAGCAATGTTTCATCCTCGCTAAAGTGAAACACATCTCCTCCGCTGAATAACTGCTCTTAGCTCATATGTACTTGACGTTATTTCATGATTTGGTCTTCTGAAAGTTGTCAACCCTATAATCTTAGCAACAACAGTACCAGTACTTGTATTCCTCTGTAAGAGGTATCAGAACCGTTTTAGCTTGTAACTTTTCACTCGTTAAGCACGTTTACACAGTTATATAGGGGTACGTTTTGGTTTTCGACCAATCAGAGGCCAGGAATAGGAATGGTATCAATTAAGGCGACGATCGACATTGAAACCTGAGGACTCTGTCTCCACGTGCAGTGGCACGCCTTAGCTGGCGGCCAGAGCGTAATGCGCCATGCAGTAGAACGGTTAAAAACGTATTGCCCAACATAACGGCTCGCACAAGGCCATTAGCTGTTACTTACACAAACGCAGTTGAGCAAGATACGCGAAGAAAAGTCAGCAATGTCGGAATCTAGCTTGAACGAGGCCGTAATGAGTAAGAGACTCAGGGAGAAATCTGGTGACAGCGCACATTTGTTTGAACCCGCCCAAAATGAGCGATACACTCAGGATAAACGGCAAAATCGCAGTCTAGTGCGAGCCGGCTGCTGTGGCCGAGCGGTTCTAGGCGCTTCAGTCCGAACCGAGCTGCTGCTACGGTCGCAGGTTCGAATCCTACCTTGGGCATGGATGTGTGTGATGTCCTTAGGTTAGTTAGGTTTAAATAGTTCTAAGTCTAGGAGACTGATGACCTCAGATGTTAAGTCCCATAGTGCTCATAGACATTTGAACCATTTTAGTCCAGATGAACAACTAAGAGAGAAAATTGGCAACACTGAATTGCGTAATTTTTCTCTTTACAGACCTCGCCACGCACTGGCCGTAAAACGTGCCCACTGCAATGACGAAAAATATGATTATATATGCCATGAATGATTGTCAAAGCACTCCTATCCACTGAGGGTAATGAAGCTGTTTTTCCGCTGCGAGACGTATGCGAACCGCACGAGCAGCAATTTTCCAGAAGCACATGTAGGTTGGTCGACTCCCCCACACACCTCTGCCTGGACTTCAGTGGTGGCGGAAGCGCCAGCTTGGTCCAATGATGGATTCGCGGGGAGACGGCAGCACCACCTCTAAATTCAACTGCGCCTCCCCCGGCGCGCCATGCTCTATTGAATTAACGTCGATTGTGAGAGCCAAGCAGCGGACAGGTGGGCACCTGCGCGCCAAGTTGGCGCAACTCGGCCGTCCGCTGCCCGGGACACTACCTGCCACGCAGGGCTGCCAACTGCCGCGCTCAGCGAGCTCTGCACCAGGTCACCCGTCGGACGCTAGTGCCTGGCTGTGATGGAGGGTGAGGGGGGGTAGGCAGGCTACCCCAGTGACTCTCTGCAGTAGTAACTGAAACGAGAGCTAACTGTAGCATACAGCACTAAGCAACAACGTTTCACCTTTTTAACGATGCTAGGCCTGGTGGCCTAGCGGTTTGCGACACGTTAGCTCTGCGTGTTCGGTCAGAGTGCTGAGTGTCCTCTGTATTACAAAAACTGAGTAAAATATTCAAAGCTCAACTTGAGCATATGTCATGTGACGTCCGCCCAGACCAAATGCTGAGAACAATTACGATCAAAATGTAGGGAAAAAATGGTAAAGCGCTTGATTGGAAACCAAGATTTCGCGGGCTGGAATCCTGGTCGGATCCTGCACGTTACACTCTGTGTTTTAACATAGCTTCACCGCTCAACATTGTGAGCGGTCGCCAGAAGACACGTGGTTCGGATACCACGTTAAAGTGTAGGTCCCCTTTCCTCGATTGGATAACCTGGGTAGCTTAGGGACACACAAGTCGCCGAAGTGGCATCCAATTCTGGATTGCACTAGGCTAGTGAGCCACACGAAATTTATTATTATTATTATTATCATTATTATTATTATTACCTTTTAACAGCTCGAACTGCTATACGGGGCCGGCCGGAGTGGCCGAGCGGTTCTAGGCGCTACAATCTGGAACCGCGCGACCGCTACGGTCGCAGGTTCGAATCCTGCCTCGGGCATGGATGTGTGTGATGTCCTTAGGTTAGTCAGGTTTAAGTAGTTCCAAGCTCTAGGGGACTAATGACCTCAGAAGTTAAGTCCCACTGTGCTGAGAGCCATTTTGAGCCATTTTTGCTGTAGGGGTGTGACGTCCGCCACTTAGCTACAAACATTTGCCTCGAAGATGAGACAGGAACGAAGAGAGAGACAGAGAGAGAGACGGAATGGCCCTTAAAAATAAGAGCAGAGCTGGAAAAAGTTAATAACTTGTTACATATGCAGCCATACCACTCGACTTGTTTCAACGACTATGTACCATTCTTCATCTTCTGTTTGTACCTTCGTCCCTCATCGGTGAAGGTTCAGCGTTACTATGTTTACGGATTTGGCGTAAGGGGTGGTCAGATGGTTTTCCTGTCGCCATTGCATTACCACCTGGAACAAAATATGAGTATGCCAGCTGTGTGTAGTTTTATTCAAGTGATAGTGAGCGAAAGTTTTTTGAGTATACGCGAATCGTGTAACTTGGGAACCAGCGCGGTTTTCATATAGTGGGCGGTGGGTAACCGCCTAAAAACCACATCCGGGTTGGTAGCCACACTATCCCCGTCGTTAATCTGCCAGGCGTATTCGGTCCGGAGCCAACGCGTCTCCCTGTCCCAGAAGCGGAGTTCTAACACGTACGGCTATCTATGTTAAGATTAACATTCTGATTAAGCCGGGCATTCCACTAACAGGAGCCTAGCATTATGGTGGCCATCAACAATGATGCGGGTATTTGCCGGCTATGAACTTTAATTTGGAATAAAAGAAACACACTGAAATAAAATGATATGGATGAAACTATAGAATATGCTGTGCACCAGTGGAAACCTTTAAGATTTTCTGAACTTGCAGCTTAACATTACGTCGTGAAAGTAGAAAATTTAAGTCATACAATGACTTGAACTTCCAGGTTTACGCGAGCAGTTGCTTTTACAAATCAACCTAGCTGGTTGGAGTTACCTAACTGACCTGACTCACACTTTTACTTTGTACTAATTAACCCTGACGGCATATTCAGGAAGTGTAATGATAAAGGAGGCAGCTCACATTGATAATAAGTAAACGACATCGGCCGAATACCAATACTTCGCTGTCAAGACAAAATTCGGTAACAGTCTAATGATGAATAGCTGTACTCGAAAGTAGTCATGTTCGAAAGCTACATCAAAGCTTTTGACCCATTTCCCAGTAAGTAGACGTTTAGTCGCAAGTACAGCCGGGGTTTCTAGAGATTAGTGAAAATACCTTCGCATCTGCTCCGTTAATTATAGTTGAACTGAGTATTAATGAGACATGAAAATTTGTATTGGACGGGGACATGAATCTCGGTATCCTGGTTATAGCGAGTGTTCGCTTTAACCGTATCGGCTACCCATTCACGCCTCCTGGACCAACACAGACTTCCACATTTTACAAAGATTATTTCAGTCAATACTCAAATAAATCGTATAATAACTACCTTACTTTCGAACAATTATTCACTGTCAACAGTCCAATTCGCCGATATTTATCGGCTGCTGATAATAACTAGTCACATGAAACCGGTGAAGGCGGTGAGCAATTTATGTGAGCACTACCTGAAATTAACGTTATATGTGAGAGTAAATGTATTCGCGGCTGCTGTCTGCCATTAAGATGGCAAATATGGACAGTATTGGTGTTCTAAGAATATTATTAGAAGAGCTTCGTTACTGTTTCTTGTGATGAAGATTGTGACAGCATGGTCGGCCGTAGTGGCCGTGCGGTTCTAGGCGCTGCAGTCTGGAGCCGAGCGACCGCTACGGTCGCAGGTTCGAATCCTGCCTCGGGCATGGATGTGTGTGATGTCCTTAGTTTGGTTAACTTTAACTAGTTCTAAGTTCCAGGGTACTGATGCCCACAGATGTTAAGTCCCATAGTGCTCAAAGCCATTTGAACCATTTTTTTTTCTACAGGTTTACCCACTACAATTCCCCCATATCATGGAAGTTATTCTTTGATATTTTACCACATCCTCTATCGCTCTGTCGCTGGTTAATGTCAATGTTTTCCACATGTTCTTCTCTTCTCCTATTCGCTGCGAACACTTTGTTACACAGTGAAGATGTCACTCGAGAAACAACCACATGCAAATGGCATGTTACCGATATTATAATACTTTTATTTCAATTCCAATTCATTATCAAAGTGAAAATACTACCTAATAATATTCTAAATTAAAGAACCTGCATTGTTTTTCTGTCTGTGCGTTATGGCTAATCTATTATTGGGATTTTTATACGTTTTTCATTAATAGACACCTTGATTCATTTGTGTATATACTCGTAATTTATTGCTTGTAGCAACGATAGTGTAATATACACTCCTGGAAATGGAAAAAAGAACACATTGACACCGGTGTGTCAGACCCACCATACTTGCTCCGGACACTGCGAGAGGGCTGTACAAGCAATGATCACACGCACGGCACAGCGGACACACCAGGAACCGCGGTGTTGGCCGTCGAATGGCGCTAGCTGCGCAGCATTTGTGCACCGCCGCCGTCAGTGTCAGCCAGTTTGCCGTGGCATACGGAGCTCCATCGCAGTCTTTAACACTGGTAGCATGGCGCGACATCGTGGACGTGAACCGTATGTGCAGTTGACGGACTTTGAGCGAGGGCGTATAGTGGGCATGCGGGAGGCCGGGTGGACGTACTGCCGAATTGCTCAACACGTGGGGCGTGAGGTCTCCACAGTACATCGATGTTGTCGCCAGTGGTCGGCGGAAGGTGCACGTGCCCGTCGACCTGGGACCGGACCGCAGCGACGCACGGATGCACGCCAAGACTGTAGGATCCTACGCAGTGCCGTAGGGGACCGCACCGCCACTTCCCAGCAAATTAGGGACACTGTTGCTCCTGGGGTATCGGCGAGGACCATTCGCAACCGTCTCCATGAAGCTGGGCTACGGTCCCGCACACCGTTAGGCCGTCTTCCGCTCACGCCCCAACATCGTGCAGCCCGCCTCCAGTGGTGTCGCGACAGGCGTGAATGGAGGGACGAATGAAGACGTGTCGTCTTCAGCGATGAGAGTCGCTTCTGCCTTGGTGCCAATGATGGTCGTATGCGTGTTTGGCGCCGTGCAGGTGAGCGCCACAATCAGGACTGCATACGACCGAGGCACACAGGGCCAACACCCGGCATCATGGTGTGGGGAGCGATCTCCTACACTGGCCGTACACCACTGGTGATCCTCGAGGGGACACTGAATAGTGCACGGTACATCCAAACCGTCATCGAACCCATCGTTCTACCATTCCTAGACCGGTAAGGGAACTTGCTGTTCCAACAGGACAATGCACGTCCGCATGTATCCCGTGCCACCCAACGTGCTCTAGAAGGTGTAAGTCAACTACCCTGGCCAGCAAGATCTCCGGATCTATCCCCCATTGAGCATGTTTGGGACTGGATGAAGCGTCGTCTCACGCGGTCTGCACGTCCAGCACGAACGCTGGTCCAACTGAGGCGCCAGGTGGAAATGGCATGGCAAGCCGTTCCACAGGACTACATCCAGCATCTCTACGATCGTCTCCATGGGAGAATAGCAGCCTGCATTGCTGCGAAAGGTGGATATACACTGTACTAGTGCCGACATTGTGCGTGCTCTGTTGCCTGTGTCTATGTGCCTGTGGTTTTCTCAGTGTAATCATGTGATGTATCTGACCACAGGAATGTGTCAATAAAGTTTCCCCTTCCTGGGACAATGAATTCACGGTGTTCTTATTTCAATTTCCAGGAGTGTATATACGTTTACTTGTTCTAGATGTAATTGGCTTCTGAAGTGACATCTCGTGGAAGTGATGGGAACAACTAGGTGGTCAGGTAGAGAGAGATGGCGATGTCTGGCGGGAAAAGCAGAAAGCAGCTGCCACCGCAACTCTGGAGAGCAGTGAAGCTTGATCAGAATTTGTATGTGTTAGAAATTAAAGTCCTCCCCTCGCGATTTTCTGTGTGTAAGTGAAGCTTAATGTAGGAAATAATGCACGGGTTTTCATACGGGTTTTGCTGACACACTGAGCCACGAGGAAGATTTGTGTATAGAGGGTGTTACAAAAAGGTACGGCCAAACTTTCAGGAAACATTCCTCACACACAAATAAAGAAAAGATTTTATGTGGACATGTGTCCGGAAACGCTTAGTTTCCATGTTAGAGCTCATTTTAGTTTCGTCAGTATGTACTGTACTTCCTCGATTCACCGCCAGTTGGCCCAATTGAAGGAAGGTAATGTTGTAAATGTGCGATCACGTCATCAACACGGATTTTCTTTGAACGTTTGGGCAGGCATTGTTGGTGATGTTTTCATTGGGCGCCATGTTCTTCCACCTACTCTCAGTGAAGCACGTAATCATGATTTCATACGGGATACTCTACCTGTGCTGCTAGAACATGTGCCTTTACAAGTACGACACAACATGTGGTTCATGCTCGATGGAGCTCCTGCTCATTTCAGTCGAAGTGTACGTACGCTTCTCAACAACAGATTCGGTGACCGATGGATTGGTAGAGGCGGACCAATTCCATGGCCTCCACGCTCTCCTGACCTCAACCCCCTTCACTTTCATTTATGGGGGCATTTGAAAGCTCTTGTCTACGCAACCCCGGTACCAAATGTAGAGACTCATCGTGCTCGTATTGTGGACGGCTGTGATACGATACGCCATTCTCCAGGGCTGCATCAGCGCATCAGGGATTCCATGCGACGGAGGGTGGATGCATGTATCCTCGCTAACGGAGGACATTTTGAACATTTCCTGTAACAAAGTGTTTGAAGTCACGCTGGTACGTTCTGTTGCTGTGTGTTTCCATTCCATGATTAAAGTGATTTGAAGAGAAGTAATAAAATGAGCTCTAACACGGAAAGTAAGCGTTTCCGGACACATGTCCACATAACATATTTTCTTTCTTTGTGTGTGTGGAATGTTTCCTTAAAGTTTGGCCGTAACTTTTTGTAACAGCCTGTATAACTTCATATTACAAATAAGTTGTCCACCCATGCTACCCATGTGAAATGGTGGCAGCTCTCTAGGTTTCTTTTTAAAAAAAATAGCACCTTTGTAACTGTAGGTGGTGTGAAAATGAACATTTCTACATTTTAATAAATATGGAATTAAAAAAAAAAATAAAAACCAGTTGTAAAAACTAGATTCAAACCAGCAACTTGAGGGCTACAGGACTTTCACACTACGTACTCAGCTACGTCATGTTAAAAAGAAAAACTGTTTTGCAGTTGACAGAGTTCGGAACTTCTTAGTACTGCTTTCGGATACTGATTAGTAGGCAGTGAGCTTCAAGTGGTGTAAGTATGATGGCAATCGAAGACTGTCACCTTTTAACGTCCCCCTTATAAGAGTAAATGAATCCTCTGAAACAGGGGTAAGCATAAGCGTTGACTTAGAAGCGGCTGTGGAGGGGTGGGGGGTGGGGGTGGGAGGTGGAGGGGCTACTTGTGGATCAAAATACGACGCACTGCAGGCTGTGCATGACGTGACCCTGTGGTTCTTTTGTGAAGGAGCTTTTTCTCTCTCTGGTTGTCGGCTTCCGTCGCTGTGACCGTATTCAGGGCACGATCGACGCCGCCTCCGATGCCGATGCCGCCCCCGACGCCGCCCCCGAGGCCGACGACGTCCTGTGCATCACACCCCCGCGCCGCGCCGGGCTATTCCGCTTGTTAGGCGCCCGGCTCGCTGCGAGCAGGCTGCTTACTTTCGGCACAAGGACCTTTATTGGATTTTGGACGCAAGGACGTTGCCATAGATACAGCACCCTTTTTTAAACCAATAATGTTCCATTATGTAGCAATCAAGCGGGATCCGCCGCCCCATGTTGATTGCGAGTTACTGGGGCGGCGCCAGACGTGCGGATCAGCCCAGCACGGCGCGGCCCGACGCCGGGGTCGTTCCCAAGCCCGACACTGGCGGCGCCACCTCCGCGCATTGCTGACGTGTCCCGTACAGCTGTGAGTACGTCGGAATCTCGCAGGAGCTCTATTATCTCTTAAAGGAAAAATACCACGGGTCAATTTTCGCATCAGGCATTGATAATAGTCTGAAATATGGCATTAATGCGGAGCCACGATTACTGTTACCTCTACATGGTTACTTTGCAAATTGTAGATAAGTGGCCGGCCGGTGTGGCCGAGCGATTCTAAGCGCTACAGCCTGGAACCGCGGGACCGCTACGGTCGCAGGTTCGAATCCTGCCTCGGGCATGGATGTGTGTGATGTCCTTAGGCTAGTTAGGTTTAAGTAGTTCTAAGTTCTAGGGGACTGGTGACCTCAGATGTTAAGTCCCATAGTGCTCAGAGCCATTTTTGAACAGATAAGTGTTTGGGCAGAGGGTTCATAGAATCATTCTCAGACTCTTTCACAATAACTGTCCCTCAATAGTTCAGCTCTCAGGTAGCATGTGGGGCTGTTAAACGCTTAAATCTGTTATGCGTCTTAAAACACGAGGAAACAAATTTACACTTATCACTACTAAAGCCAATCTTAAATCAATTAAAAATATTGTGTACATTTTAAAGTTCACTCCTTGAGTGAATTTAATACATTAACACTATGTATTGGTTTACAGAGTTAAGAACTGCAACTACAGTTAAACTTCACTGATCGATTGAGAATCATTACAGCTTTTCTTGTATTTACACCTGCTTAACTGCAACCCGGAGTGGCCGTGCGGTTCTAGGCGCTACAGTCTGGAATCGAGCGACCGCTACGGTCGCAGGTTCGAATCCTGCTTCGGGCATGGATGTGTGTGATGTTCTTAGGTTAGTTAGGTTTAAGTAGTTCTAAGTTCAAGGCGACTGATGACCTCAGAAGTCCCATAGTGCTCAGAGCCATTTTCTGCTTAACTACTCCGCAGTTCACACTTAAGTGTCTAGCAGAGATTCATCGAACAACTTTAACACTATTTCTCTATCGTTCCACTCTCGAAAAGCACGCGCGAAAAACGAACACTTAAATTATTCCGTGTGATGTCTGATTTCTATTATTTCATTACGGTTCCCATTTCTCCGTACGCAGCCGGCCGCGGTGGGCGAGCGGTTCTAGGCGCCTCAGTCCGGAACCGCGTGACTACTACGGTCGCAGGTTCGAATCCTGCCTCTGGCATGGATGTGTGTGATGTCCTTAGGTTAGTTAGGTTTAAGTAGTTCTAAGTTCTAGGGGACTGATGACGTCAGATGTTAAGTCCCATAGCGGTCAAGAACCATTTTTCCGTACGCAGATTGGAGTCAACAAACATGTTTTGGACTTCTGAGGGGAAAATTAGTGACAGACGTAACGAATTGCCAGTTTTCCTTAACGTCTGCCCCCTTGAGTCGCTATCATATCCGGGGCACACCCTCCCCTAGTTCGCGATATGAACAGTACTGTGTGGTAAGGATCCAATAGTGCGCAGCTATTTTGGAAAAGAGGACACGCTGGCAGACTCTTAAGTAGATTTGTTCCACCTTCTGAGCGCTCTGGTAATGAAACGCAGTCTTTGGTTCCACTTCCCACAACACTTATGTGTGATTTTTCTAATTTAAGTTGCTTCTAATAAATTTAATGGAAATTTTTTGCTACTCCTGCGTAGGTTTCAAACGCTTCACAGTTTAGGGTCACTTTTCGAATCAGCCACATATCTCGTTTAAATGATGTTATAATCCTTCCTGGTTGTCTCATCACTTTACATGACGGTAAACGAAATTGTCCCTGCAATCAATTTAACAGGGCCGCTCAGATTGTCCAGTAAATTATTATATAGGTTAAGACCAACACAGTGCCTATAATACTTCCTTTTGGAACCCTAGATGTCACTAGTTGTTTCCCCCTCCCAAAACTGATACGAAATGCGACCTTCTGACGGAAAATCGATGAACCCACTCGCACAGCTGAGACGTATTCGCAAAGTAAGGACCGTTTCCTTATAAGGTCATAGGACGATAAGACAGTCACCAAAAGGTAACATCACGCTGATACCGTATACATTGCTTCCAGCTTTGACACTGCACTCCATTCGGTGCGGAAATGAATCAACAACCTTCTTCAGCAATATAATATCTAGATGAAGTGACTCGTTTGTGATTAGTTCGTACAGAGCTACCTTAGTGCAGAGAAATTTCACCCCCTATTCCAAGTAGTCCCACACATTCTCAATGTTCGTCAGAACCGGGATCGTATGGGTGCAATCGTCTGAACAACGTTGTGACAAGATAATGCTGGAATAATAATCCGGGTTCATGTTTATGGTGACGTGACAATTGTGCTCAACCCCAAAAACTTTCAGAACCAGCTACAGCCCTATTATAACTTACTCTCTCTTTAGTATGCTTTGTATGCAGTTTCTGCATCAGTTGAAAACAGACAAAATCGTACTGCACTACAAACCTCCAACCAACTGCTGTCCACTTTCTTCGTCGTTTGCCCCCCTGAAATCATGCAGCCTTATGTGCTGTTGAGGACAATGACCTTTTATGAAGTATCCGATTCGAAATGTGCGTTACGGGTTGCTTCATTCATTATGTTTTCTCGGCGACTGTCTGAACTGTTCTGCATTCACTGACAGCAGCAAGTCCTGTCGGGTTTGAAACCTTTTGTCATTGAAAAAGAGTGAGATTCATCTCCCACAACCATCGGCTAGGATATTTTTACGACCACTGTTCATACACCGTGCGCCATGGCTGCAAGGGATACGCCGAGCCTTGTAAAAACCTCCCACGCTGATAAACCACAAATCGGCCAACTTCATTCACAGTATGGCCATGGAGTACGCTATCACAGCAGACAGGGGAATTAATGATCTACATGTCGTTTGCCACAATATGTACACGGGAACGCACAGTGATGCTGCGTGTGATTTATACATGAAAGTCTAATGCCTCCAGTGGTGATCACACATCGTATTCGGAACCGTTTCTCGCCATTTGAGATGTCCAGGGGACCACCATAAATCGTCCTGACTTAATAGTAATTATTGCCTTTCAATAAAAGTGTCAGAAGTATTCGTTTAATAATTTCCTTCAGTTACCTTCTGTGTCGTATTGTACGGCACTACAGTATAGCAGCCGATTCTATGCATGGTCCAAGTTTCGTCGAGCGATGTAACTTCGCACTAACACATCGCGCGTAAGTTACTTTCCTGCTTAGGGTTTTCACACCAGCGTAGAAATAGGCTCACACCAGTGAGCAAGAACAAATGAAAGGTCAAGTCGGTACAAATGAAGCAGCGATCGAGACAAATTCTCAACCGCTCGCACATTGATTCTACGCGACCATTAGAAAATATCGATCAGTGAGACATTAATGTTTCAAGAGGACATTGTGCTGATAGATGGGTAAATTTAAGGACGCGACAGTGTCGGAAAAAAGGAGTAATCGTGTCTGGCAATACCCATGACAATATGATGTGTGATGTTGCAAGATTTGTTGGTGTTTCGTGGCGAACAGGTCATCGTGTTGAGAAGCAGAAGTGTAACACATCTGGCCACGAAACACGACGTCAGAATTGTGGCCGGAAAAAGATCCCGACTAAGGAGGGTATGGAGGCGCACTTTACAGCTTGTAAGTCAAAATCGCTTCCAAACTCGACAGAAACTGTTGCACGCTGTGAATGAAGGTCCATTGGCATCAGTTAGCGAGACAACTTTGGGATGGGAACTGCTTGTAATGAATATCTGCAAATATGTCACGTCGCAAGAAGCCATTGCTCACACAGGGACATAAACCTGCACGTCTTCCGTCGAATAGAAATCATCGAACGTGGACACCAGCTGACTGGTGGAACGTAATGCGCTCTTAGGAATCACGTCTTTGTATTCAAATGACGTACGTTGCCGTGTGCACGGAATGCCAAAGGAAGCATTTCATTCGGAATGTATGGAAGGTCTTTGATATTTTTGGGTTTTTTTCTTATCATAAATTTAACCCGCTCAGTGAGGTGACTAATACCATGAACGTGCACGTTTATTGAATCATTCTGAATGATCAGGTATTACCTTTCAGTTAACGTCTGCATGATGAGTTAGTCGTTGATAGCCCTGTTTTTCAAGACGACAGCAGCAGAGTTAATCGGGCTGGAAGAATATGGGACGTGTTTTAGGAACGCTTCCCGACCCTATGACATCTCGATTGACCTGAAAAATCATTTCACTTGAACCCCATAGAAAATCTGGGGAGACGTTGGAAACAGCTGGTAAAACGCCGTCATCAGTACTCGCGCAATTTGGTGGACTTGCGCGATCAAATCCTCAGCGAGTAGGTTAACCTGGATGCGACGTACCGGGTGGTTATACGAGTAACTAAAGTGCACATATTCATAGAGGTCCAGTATGGGCTGAAATTATCGTATGGCAGCGAAACATGACAGGTATTCTAATATGTTAACGCGGGACCGATTGTCGCTGGGAAAAGTTTGTTCCAGTTTTGGCCACCAGTTGCAAATCTGGCGCTCTGAATGAAAGATGGACGCACAAAAATGTTTCCACATGTAATGAATTAAGAATTGGACGTAGGCAGAAAATGTCAAACAAGCGAGAAGTGTATGATGTTGATTTTATTATTAACCGCCGTTTACACAATTCGTGCAATGTGGCGCTGGAGACGTAGATGACATCTACATCCATAAAAGGACGTGATCAATAGTTTCTCGCAGCGGCTCCGATGTAATATGAACAACGTGTTCTTGTACACTGCCCTTGAGATAAAGTAGAGACCGAACGTGTCCCTGGCAAACGCGTCGTTTTAGATGGCCCCGGAGCCAACAATCACATTGATTCAGGTAAGATGATCTTACTGGCCATCCATCTGGAAAATATCTGGAGATAACATGTTCGTGGAAGGCTGCATTAAGCAGATTTTTCGCGGAAAGAGTGACATGAGTTGTTGCCCCATCGTGCATCAAAACAGTGTTCTTCACACAGCTGCGCTCTTCCAAAGCAGAAGCCAAATGCTGTACAATGAAGGCTCGATAACGTCCTAACGTCACGGTACATCTCACAGGACCTCTAGGTGTATTATCGTCGCAGGTTCGAATCCTGCCTCGGGCATGGATGTGTGTGATGTCCTTAGGTTAATTAGGTTTAATTAGTTCTAAGTTCTAGGGGACTGGTGACCTCAGATGTTAAGTCCCATAGTGCTCAGAGCCATCACGTTTCCGACTCTGATAAAGGTCGGATTGTAGCCTATCGCAATTGCGATTTATCGTATCGCGACATTGCGGCTCGCGTTGGTCGAGACCCAATGACTGTTAGCAGAATATGGAGTCGGTGGGTTCAGGAGGGTAATACGGAACGCCGTGCTGGATCCCAACGGCCTCGTATCACTAGCAGTCGAGATGACAGGCATCTTATCCGCATGGCTGTAACGGATCGTGCAGCCATGTCTCGATCCCTGAGTCAACAGATGGGGACGTTTGCAAGACAACAACCATCTGCACGAAAAGTTCGACGACGTTTGCCGCAGCATGGACTATCAACTCGGAGACCATGGCTGCGGTTACCCTTGATGCTGCATCACTGACAGGAGCGCCTGCGATGGTGTACTCAACGACGAACCTGGGTGCACGAATGGCAAAACGTCATTTTTTCGGATGAATCCAGGTTCTGTTTACAGCATCATCATGATCGCATCCGTGTTTGGCGACATCGCGGTGAACGCACATGGGAAGCGTGTATTTGTCATCGCCATACTGGCGTATAACCCGGCGTGATGGTATGGAGTGCCATTGGTTACACGTCTCGGTCACCTCTTGTTCGCATTGACAGCACTTTGAACAGTGGACATTACGGTTCAGATGTGTTACGACAGGTGGCTCTACCATTCAAGCCAGCCGCGGTGGCCGTGCGGTTCTAGGTACTTCACTCTGGAACCGCGTGACTGCTACGGTCGCAGGTTCGAAACCTGCCTCGGGCGTGGATGTGTGTGATGTCGTTATGTTAGTTAGGTTTAAGTAGTTCTAAGTTCTAGGGGACTGATGACCTCAGATGTTGAGTCCCATAGTACTGAGAGCCATTCCACCATTCATTCAATCCCCACGAAACCCTACATTTCAGCAGGATAATGCACGACCGCATGTTACAGGTCCTGTACGGGCCTTTCTAGATGCAGAAAATGTTCGACTGCTGCCCTGGCCAGCACATTCTCCAGATCTCTCACCAATTGAAAACGTCTGGTCAATGGTGGCCTAGCAACTGGCTCGTCACAATACGCCAGTCACTACTCTTGATGAACTATGGTATCGTGTTGAAGCTGCATGGTTGCTGTACCTGTACACGCCATCCAAGCTCTGTTTGACTCAATGCCCAGGCGTATCAAGGCTGATATTACGGCCAGAGATGGTACTGATTTCTCAGGATCTGTGCACCCAAATTGCGTGAAAATGTAATCACATGTCAGTTCAAGTATAATACATTTGTCCAATGAATACCCGTTTATCATCTGCATTTCTTCTTGGTGCAGCAATTTTAATGGCCAGTAGTGTAATTATGCTTGCAATGATTTCTCTAGAGGTGACTAACAAGCGCAGAGTGCACTGCCGGTCGAAGATACCAGCAGGTCAGTAAGGTAGTCGCAGCACGGAGCGATGCCTCAGGCCGCAGCGACGCGCCGCTCTAGCCCTCGCATCTTGGGCACACACAGCTGACGACCCCCAGAGCACAGTCGGCCACGAGAGGAGACGGGCGCGCCGTGTCGCAGCGAGGCGGACGGCTGCGTCATTGTATTAGCATCATCCCTAACCGGCCCTGCCGCCGCCGCCGCCGCTTCCACAGCCGCTGCCAACCCCTACCCCTCTATCGGACCCGCTAATGGCATTGCCGGAGGGGAAGCCGAGTATAACTCTTTTAAAAATAAATCGATTACATCGGAACTTCGTCAAAGGCCTCTGCTGGCAGTGCCTGCAGTTAACACTGTCCCCGCGCCCGCGCGCCTAACAGGATTTCGCAGCGCCACCTACGAGGGTCCTTCGCGATGCGGACAGCCGCCAAAATATTGCCGAATTATTTTCCGCCGCTGCCGCTGCCTCGCACCAGCACGCCCTGCTAGAGTCCGCCTGTTTTCTTTGGTCAGTTTCAGTCCTTTGTTCCGGCGGACGGAAGCGCGAGTGCTATTCGTCCCGCCTTTCAAACGGAATTCTGCAGGCCGCCGTGTGCAGCCGTCTGAGCGAGTCCGTTCTCTGATAACACAGGAACACGCTCGCCTCTCATAATTTGAACCGCGGTCGCTTGCTGAAATCATTTCATCACATTACCCGTGCTGCATTTCACTAAACGTGCGAACAAAGGAAAGCTTTACACTTTTCTAGTAAAGTCTATTCTTCTCTACAGGCTTTGTCCCGTTTTCTACAACTGCACTTAATGAAGAACTTCCATACCCGATCTGACTACTGGAAATATCCTGTCCGCAGCTCGTGGTCGTAAGGTAGCGTTCTCGCTTCCCACGCCTGGGTTCCCGGGTTCGATTCCCGGCGGGGTCAGGGATTTTCTCTGCCTCGTGATGACTGGGTGTTGTGTGATGTCCTTAGGTTAGTTAGGTTTAAGTAGTTCTAAGTTCTAGGGGACTGATGATAATAGCTGTTAAGTCCCACAGTCCTCAGAGCCATTTGAACCATTTTTTTTTTTTTAAATATCCTGTGACAGGTTGTCACCACATCGTCATTTAAATGGATCGGTTTCATCTACATCTACATATGTACTCCGCAAGCCACCCAACGGTGTATGGCGGAGGGCACTTTATGTGCCACTGCCATTACCTTCCTTTCCTGTTCCAGTCGCGTATGGTTCGCGGGAAGAACGACTGCCGGAAAGCCTCCGTGCGCGCTCGAATCTCTCTAATTTTACATTCGTGATCTCCTCGGGCAGTATTAGTAGGGGGAAGCAATATATTCGATACCTCATCCTGAAATGCACACTCTCGAAACCTGGAGAGCAAGCTACACCGCGATGCAGAGCGCCTCTCTTGCAGAGTCTGTCACTTGAGTTTGCTAAACATCTCCGTAAAGATATCACGCTTACCAAATAACACTGTGACGAAACGCGCCGCTCTTCTCTATCTCCTCCGTCAACCCGACCTGGTACGGATCTCACACTGATGAGCAATACTCAAGTATAGGTCGAACGAGTGTTTTGTAAGCCACCTCCTTTGTTGATGGACTACATTTTCTAAGGACTCTCCCAATGAATCCCAACCTGGCACCCGCCAAACCAACAATTAATTTGATATGATCTTTCCCCTTCAAATCGTTCCGTACCCATACTCCCAGATATTTCCCAAATGTAACTGCTACCAGTGCGTGTTCCGCTATCATATAATCATACAACAAGGATCCTTCTTTCTATGTCTTCGCAATACATTACATTTGTCTGTGTTAAGGGTCAGTTGCCACTCCCTGTACCAAGTGCCTATTCGCTGCAGATCGTCCTGCTTTTCGCTGCAATTTTCTAATGCTGCAACTTCTCTGTATACTACAGCATCATCCGAGAATAGCCACATGGAACTTCCGACACTATCTAAAACGCCTTTCCTCATTTTATTTAGGACAAGCGTACTATTGTGATTTTTAGGTTCTCCAGGGATTGTTAAGTATCACTAATGTTCTCAGGCCGCTCTCCGGCATTTGGTGTTGACGCAGGAAGGTAATAATAACTTCATTAGACCGTGACCACGAAACCACCTCTGCGACACGACACTAATGTTTTCATACACACTCCCCCTCTCTTGCTCTGCCTGTTTCGCTTTCTATCCAGAGAGGATGGCCCATTAAAAGTAGCCGGAAGAATTTCACCCAGTAACCCCACATTTTCAGAACGAGCGCGGGAAAAGCTCCCTTTTATAACTGAATGTGACACTGGGCTTCGACAGTATCCTGCTAATCAGGCACAGCAGGAGGTCCTGAAGAAGATCCCAGGAGAGGAGTCGAAACGTCGATCCTGTAGAAGAAACCGAAGAGGAGCACGACGCTCCTTAACAACTTTGCATGTGTAACCTTCAGTCACGAAAACGAGTCTGCAGACGTATATAATTGAGAAGGGGCAGTTTAGCAGGGAAGCGTCGTTCTTTATCGTTCCGGAAACTACAAATTTACAGTCCGCTTGGTGATCATGGAAAAAGTATAGATTTTAACAGGTGACAGCTTAATTTCTACGAGAACTGTGGACTCTCCATTGAATCTCGAAGGAGTCGGTGACTGGTATAACCCAGCCTTGCTAGTCATTCGGGATTCTGATATGACTAAACAAAAACCTCTTGTGTCGGCGACTATCTTTGATTTCATTGTAGCACTTTAAAAGCACGCTTTCGATTTGGGATTGCCTGTGATAAAGCGTGTTACCCTTCCTCAGACACTAGCGAAGAATACAAGTGCTCTAATCAAACACACTGAAAAAAGAATACATAAAGAAGTTTCGAAAATATGTACCTTAAAAGGATGTACAGAATTAGAAATGCACTGAGAGTCCCATCAGAAGAAGATTAGTATTATAGTCTAAAACCTATTAGAAGAACATACAAGGTCCACTTACATAACATTACACAGGGTTCTAGAGGCGCTGGTACCGACACTGTGATCATTGGTACCTCAATATGTACCCACTTGAGGGTGTTATCTCTGTATCTAACGGGGTTTCCACAGACATGTCACATAATCCTCTTCCTGGTGTTTTCTGCACAGTCGTAACTGCACAGCTACGTCGACTACGCATGACAATACAGACTATCCGTGTTGTGTTCACGCATC
Source organism: Schistocerca americana (assembly GCF_021461395.2). Classification (NCBI taxonomy): domain Eukaryota; kingdom Metazoa; phylum Arthropoda; class Insecta; order Orthoptera; family Acrididae; genus Schistocerca; species Schistocerca americana. The sequence continues at coordinate 174,306,283 of NC_060122.1, read as the reverse complement.
CAAGCTTCAATACCTGACTTGCTGCCAAGGGTAAAACAAACATCAGTGACTTGCGTACTTTGAGGTAACAACCAACCTAAAAACATACTGCACGTAATAGTCACAATTATTAGCCTAAAAATGAAGTAAATACTGATATAATGTTGTTCAGTTCATTGCAATCAGTCAAAAAAACAAATGGCTCTGAGCACTATGGGACATAACATCTATGGTCATCAGTCCCATAGAACTTAGAACTACTTAAACCTAACTAACCTAAGGACATCACACACATCCATGCCCGAGGCAGGATACGAACCTGCGACCGTAGCGGTCACGCTGTTCCAGACTGAAGCGCCTAGAACCGCTCGACCACACCGGCCGACGATCCTTACTATCTCGGACGCAATCAGCATAGGTTTTATAAAGAAAAAGTCTTAAACACATACCTTTTGCAAAATTCTGTATTGTCCCTTGATGATACTGATGTCTGTCAGTCACTTTCAGCATTAATCTCGTCCTTATGTGAACAGAGAACAAATATTTAGCGTCTATACTCAAAATGGCTGACACACAATAACAGTTCCTTTGGAAATATCTCCATAAGTTACTCTCGCATTAAAGTCTATAGCCCAAAAAGCTAAAAAAATTATTTTCTTTCATAGTTCGTCCCTATATAATCGAGAATAAGTGTTTGGTTTTGCATAAATCGCCAAGCGCTCGCAGACATCTTACTACACAGCTGTTGCTTTCCCTAATAGCTGTAGGCGTATAATCAGCTTGTGCTTTAAACAGAGTTTGGAATTCATGCTGTAGATGATTTTTTTTTCTCTCTCCCATGTCTATGCAGCCACGGTCAAGTTGATGGTACCATTTATCTCCGGTTGAACGGTGCACACAGCTCTGTCCATTGTCCATATAGCACCAGAATTTTGCGCCGGCCGCGGTGGTCGTGCGGTTCTAGCGCTGCAGTCCGGAACCGCGGGACTGCTACGGTCGCAGGTTCGAGTCCTGCCTCGGGCTTGGATGTGTGTGGTGTCCTTAGGTTAGTTAGGTTTAAGTAGTTCTAAGTTCTAGGGGACTGATGACCTAGGATGTTGAGTCCCATAGTGCTCAGAGCCATTTTTGAACCAGAATTTTGCAGTTAAGCAACCATAACTGGTCCTATCAAGCTCATGTAGGGCGGCGTGTCAATAGAATACATAGACAAATAACACGTCGATATGCTTCTCGTGCCGCTGCTGCTTGTGCGTACCCTCAAAGACGCTATCGCGATAAGAATCTTTTCCGTTACCTGGAGCAAAGAAATCAGGAAATCGGTAATCTTCACCTCCACAGGAAATGTACTGAGGTCTTCCAAGGACTACACGTACTCCACAAACAGAGGACATGAGTCTTGAAACCTTTTATATGTCAACTCGACGAAGTAGCTCAGGTAGAGCACGTTAATTCCTTATATTTGAAAGACTAGTTATTGAATTGTCTCATTGTCCATATAGCACCAGAATTTTACAGCGAATCTGTGTTAGCGTTTTAAAGTCAAGTAAAGGGTAAAGAATAGCACACGTTCTAGATGTTCTTTCTTCTCTCCCACGTCTGTGCAGCCATGGTCTAGTTGATGATACCATTCCTCTCCAGCCGCACGGTGCACGCAACGCTGCCTATTGTCCATACACTGCCACAATTTTACGGAGAATCTGTGCGCAATTGAGATACTTCTTCCACGCACTCCAATAGTAGAGTATGTTCTGGTTTCCGCACCATTTAAATCACTCGTTGCGATGCACTTGTTATGCGGAACAGCAAAACTGAGTCTATAAGAACCTGTAACATGTACTTCCTTCCAAAGGTATGCCACCATCGTCCCGCCATAGTGCGGGATGACGTGCGTACCTTACCCTGTGAAGTCAGAACGTACTGGGTGATCAAAAAGTCACCATAAATTTGAAAACTGAATAAATCACGGAATAATGTAGATAGAGAGGTACAAATTGACACACATGCTTGGAATGGCATGGGGTTTTATTAGAACTAAAAAAAAAATACCAAATTTCAAAAAATGTCCGACAGATGGGGCTTCAACTGATCAGAATAGCAATAATTAGCATAACAAAGTAAGACCAAGCAAAGATGATGTTCCTTACAGGAAATGCTCAATATGTCCACCATCATTCCTCAACAACAGCTATAGTCGAGGAATAATGTTATGAGCAACACTGTAAAGCATGTCCGTAGTTATGGTGAGGCATTGGCGTCGGATGTTGTCTTTCAGCATCCCTAGGGATGTCGGTTGATCACGATACACTTGCGACTTCAGGCAACCCCAAAGCCAATAATCGCACGGACTGAGGTCTGGGGATCTGGGAGGCCAAGCATGACGAAAGTGGCGGCTGAACACACGATCATCACCAAACGACGCGCACAAGAGATCTTTCACGCGTCTAGCAATATGGGGTGGAGCGCCATCCTGCATAAACATCGTACGTTCCAGCAGGTGTTTAGCAGCCAGGCTGCTCTCCCCCGTCACGGTAGCAGTTACAAAACCAGAATCACGCATTGCCTCGAAGAAAAAAAGCCTGATAACGGTAGATGAGGTAAATCCAACCCATACCGTGACTTCCTCGTCGTGCAATGAAGTTTCCACGACAGTTCTAGGATTTTCGGTAGCCCAAATTCTGCAGCTGGGGGCGTTGACAGACCCTCGGAGCGTGAAATCAGCTTCGTCGGTCCACAACACGTTACTCAACCAATCGTCATCTTACGGCACCTTTGAAACGCCCACACCGCAAATGCCCTCCGCTTCACTAAATCGCTATGTGACAGTTCATGATGCCGATGGATTTTGTACGGATAGCATCGGAGGGTACGCCTAAGTGCCAACGAAACAGTAGTGTATTAAATGCGGGTGCGACGTGCCACTGCACGAGCGCTGACTTCCCCGTGCATAGATGAACCCGCTACAGTCTCCATTTCTTCCTGAACTGTCTCAGCAGCATTACGCCTTGTGCTCGGTCGGCCACTACGGGGTCTATCGTCTAAACAACCCGTGTCTTCGAACTTCGAAATCATTCTTGCCACAGCTGCATTTGTCAACGGACCTTTACTCGTTCGAATCCCCTTCCTATGGCGATAGGATCGTAACGCTGAACTAGCACATTCCCCATTCTGATAATACAGCTTCACTGAAAGCGCCTTTTCAGGTAACGTCAACATGCTCCGACTGCTGGCGCATCTGATTCTCTCTCTCATTACAGCTCCTTTCATACACGATTGTCATGCGCAGTCACTGACGTTTTGCTGTCAAACGCCATCTGTCGGACATTTTGTGAACTTTTTTTTGTTCTAGTAAAACCCCCATGTCATTCCAAGCATGTGTGTCAATTTTTACCTCTCTATCTACATTATTCCGTGTTTTATTAAGTTTTCAAATTTATACTGACTTTTTGATCACCCGGTACTTCTAATAACCCCTCACCTGAGAATGGAAACTGGCACTACATTCTTCTAACATCAGTCCGTAAGAGGTACCATTTCTAATGTCTGAGACTCGAAGGGACACGGCAGAACGACCTTGTTCTATAAACAGCAGCTCGGCTCGCGAGCTACTCCCTGCCGGGGTTAGCGCAGCGACCATTTCAGAAAGCTGGGTCCGCCTCTCTGGCACAGAGCGGGGGCGTCCATGTTTTGCGCTGGCTGGCGGCGCTGCCAGACGTCAGCAGGGGCTGCGAGCTGGGGGCTGGGAGGCGGCGGCGGCGGGGGCGGAGGCGCGCCACACATACGGTATTCAAATAGCGTTTCAGCCAGCGCCACGCCTGCCAACCTTTGCGCCGGGCGTCGGCGTCGGCGTCGGCGGCGCGGGCTTGGAGGTGTGCCCCACCGGATTTGGCGACTGCACGGGACCTGGTATTGATTCCCGCCCAGTGCACGGGCCGCCGGGCCGGCAATTTGGCAACAATCGCCGCTTCCGTTCCGGGGGATCCCCTTCTCGGTGGTTCTCCCTGCCAGCCCCAGCTTCCCTGCCCCAGTCCTTCCCCTCTCCCCCCCCCCCCCCCCCCCCCCGGGCACGACCGTCTCTTCACCTACCGGTCTTCTCGCATCCGAATCCTCTCTTTTCCTTTGAGTTACACCCGTCGCGCCGCCCACGTAACGTCCGCGTCCTGCCAACCCATGTTTGTCGTCGTTCGCGTTTATGTGGATGTCCGCAGATGCGAGCCACAGTGGGTCATCAGGTATAGGGGTCTCGTAAAGCGTATACTGGCCGTGTACGGGCATCTTGAGCCAGTAGAGAACTGAAGGCAGAGCCTCCTAGTCGCTTCCTCCCATCGCAGTTGGCAACACCCTCCTCCCCTCCCCCATTCCCCCACACCTCTCCAACTCCCCCTCCCCCCCTCTACTCGCTCTACACCCTATCCACCGTCAGACCCCTGCGGTGACCGGAAGTAATTCTGAGGAGATGAAAAGTGAGTTAGAGCGAGCGGACAGCGCTCATAAAAAAGGGACTGAGGAAGGATTGGGGGGTGTGGGTGAGTTGGAGAAGGAGAGACAGAGAGAGAGGGACAGAGAGAGGCGAGAAAGTGACGCGATGCGGCCACGCGAGGGTGTGCCACATATTGGGCCGCCGGCGAACTCTCTAGAGACTTGTGTTTGTTCTACGACGCTCACAAAACAGGGAGGGGGAGACGGAAGAGTTTTTCTGCGGAGGTTTCCGCTGGTCAGGCGAGGCCTTCACGGTGAACGCCTGCAAGTTATCCTGGCCTCATCCCAGCGCAAAGATACCATTATGAGCAGCTCGTGAACCTCCAAATTAGCTTCTGACCGTCCTACCAAACAAGCGCCTTTTTTTCTTGAAGTAAGTACTTTTCTTTCGTGTAGCGGGATGTGTCGAATTTAATTTACTGGCTTTCGCTACGTGCCCATGTAGCCATATCAACACTGGAAGTATAATTCTACAGTTTGTTTTGACGATGCGTAGTCTACACGAGTTTAAGTGGTACCCTGGTAAGAAGATGTGTTGATCGACAAACGTACAACCGGCATCCGGGTTGTATCACACGTACAGAGGTTGTGCTCCTACCTGTTCTTGTTGTACTGGATTCTTATTAGCGATACCATTGCATGTTGTTCTTTCCACGTTACTGTTTGAACTGTGAAACGCCGTAAGCATAATATAGTATTCGTTTGCTGTCACTTGATATTGCTAAGAGGATGAAACTAATTAGGCGCTAAGCAATTAATTGTTCGCTTCAAACAAAAACTGTCTTTATTACTTATATGTCACATAAATTCACAGCATCTTACACATGTTTGCGTCAAAGACCAGATTTGTCGATTGAATGGAAATAAAGTTCTTCTGAAGAAAGGACAAATAAGTTCTTTTTCGTTCACGGCGACCGGTTTCAAAAATGGTTCAAATGGCTCTGAGCACTATGGGACTTAACATCTGTGGTCATCAGTCCCCTAGAACTTAGAACTACTTAAACCTAACCAACCTAAGGACATCACCCACACCCATGCCCGAGGCAGGATTCGAACCTGCGACCGTAGCGGTCACGCGGTTCCAGACTGAAGCGCCTAGAACCGCACGGCCACACCGGCCGGCCGACCGGTTTCGACAAAAGCTTGCTGTCATCTACTGATCTTCAAAAATTTAAGGTGCAAACGTATGGACCACAGAGAAGGATCACATTCCACTCATAATACAGCGTAAGCTTATTGGTTTCCCCGTACGAAGAAGATGAAAGTATAAAATACACATATCGCCAGTGTATTCGCTGAAGTGACATAGATTACCACGTTGCTGTTGTCAGATTACGACGTGATATATTACACCTACATCAGTTCAGTGAATGCATTGGTACTATGTGTAATTACATTTTCATCTTCTTATCATTGATAAACCAATGCGCTTACGCTGTGTTATGTGCGGAATATGTTCCCTCTAAGTGATTCATACGTATGCACTTAAGCTTATGTCGGAACAGATCATCGTGAAATAAATAATATTTAACGATCTTGGCTACGGAAGAAATTTCTTTCCATTAAAGTGAAGTCATTTCCCATTACGGCGCTGGACGCTGTGGCCGAGGGGTTCTAGGCGCTTCAGTCCTGGAACCAGGTGGCTGCTACGGTCGCAGGTTCGGATCCTGCCTCGGGCATGGATGTATGTTATGTCCTTAGATAGGTTTACTTAGTTCTAAGTGTGGGGGACTGATGACCTCAGACGTTAAGTCCCATAATGCTTAGAGCCATTTGAATCATTTTTGAACCTATTATGGCGGCTTAAGCTCCACTGGTGCTCTTTCACTGCTGTATGTGAATGTCTGTGGAGTAGTGACAGCCCATTTTCCCTCAAGAGTCGTAACCACAGCAGGTGGTGATGATGTACGCTAGAGTCTGGCGCGGAGTCGACGTTCTAGCTCATTCCAAAAGTGTTCCATTGGATTTACGTCAGGAGTCCGTCCAGCCAAATCCATTTCAGGAATGGTATTGTCCACAGATCATTACCTGACACATGCTGCTGTATGACATGGTACATTGTCATGTTGATACGAAAAACCATAGTCTCTGAACTGTTCTTCTACTGCGCGCAGTATACAATGCTTCAGAATGAGTTCATATCCTTCCGTATTTAACGTTCTGTTAAACACAAATAAGGGACCATCCAACTACCACGAAAAACATCCCTAATCCGTAATACCACTCCGTTCGCACTTCACTGCCGGCACTAACCATGATGGCAGACAAGTTCTCCAGGGATTTGCAAAGCCCAAATATTGCCATCAGATATAGCGTGATTCAGCACCCCAAATCACTCTTTTCCAGTCATTCACTGTCCAGTGTCGTCGTCTTTACACCACTTCAAGCGTCACTTAGAGCTGACTAAAGAAATTTGGGGCTTATGAGAACGTGCTCGGTTAATGTACATCACTCTTTTAAACATTTCGAATAGTCATTGTGCCAGCTGACCTATAGGTAGCACTTTTGAACTCATAACTGACTCTTTCCACTGATTTCGCGCTGTGTTTTACAACCGCCCTCTGCAGTACTTGACTGTACCTCTCCGTTAGTACATGAGGTCTACCTACTCTTGGTTCAGCTTTGCTCGTTCCTGCGCCTTCCCATTTCACAGTCACATCGCCAACAGTCGATTGCAGCAGCCTTGGAGGGGCTCAAAAGTCCCTCATTGATTTATTACTCAAATGGAATTCGCGACTGCTCCACGTTCCAAGTCTCTGGCCTCTCCTGACAGATCCACTGATTGCTTACTGACAACAAAATACTCCCCACCTCCTCTTAAACTGGCGGCTTCGCCCCTCGTGACATTTCGTATTCAATCCCGCATGGCAGAGTGGTTCCCGGATACTGTTATGTCACAGTGTATATTGTTTGCTTTGTTTTCTAGTTTGAGAGTTGCCCCAACCCCAATATAAAATGTATTTTCCAGTAGTCCAATGCACTGTGCACGACGGCCAATACACTGCTAATGGAAGTATTGAGTTCGTGAGCAGTCTGTCATACAAGAATGCGACGATCGGCAAGAATTAATTCTTCCATATGCACCCTTGTCTCCTCAGGTCACCCTTCCCTTCGCTCGTTTTGCATTTTTTCATACCTTTATCAAATCCCTGGCACCAATACCACAATTGTTGGCTTGACATTATAGTCACACCGTATAGCTCCACTATTTGATAATGAATTGTAGCTGATGATGTCTTTTTCTTAACGCTAAAACGCTTAATGACACTCCGCAGCAACAATCGCCAATTTGTACCCGTCAGAACCTAGATTTTGAAAATATGATTTGAGGCGCAACAGCACAGTTACCTCCATCTACTAGCGGCGTTTGAAAGCTTTCATCGTCTCTTCTGACATGGAATTTAGTGCCAAACGAGGTGTTTATACACTTGTAAGAGCTCTTGACACACTACTTACAGAACAACTCTCGTAAATACAACAACATGGGAGCCATATAAATTCTATTTCCCATATTTACTTTCGAGGCCACCGGAAATGAAGGAAGGAAGATTGGTGCTGCCAAAACGATCGGTGTTCTACATGGACCATCAGTTTTCTGTGGTGGACGTGTCGATTTCGTGCTGACTGACGTCGCTGTCGAAGTTGGTCAAGCTTGGCTGACTGTCGCTATTGTTCGCTCTCTGGCAACGAGTTTGGAGAACTTCCCACCCCATGACGTAATAACCTACCGCACCTTTATCATGAACCACTCCTGGGCTGCTACTAGGACTGACCAATCTACGAATTTCTTTATTGACAAACCTGTGTGTGGTCGTACTAGATGTATGTGTAAATCGTCAAAAGATGACTCTGTATCAATATTTATATGTGGTATTCAAATAAAACTCATATTTATTGGTGATTCTACCGTGTGTATAGAATGCTAGAGCCAGCCAAGTCCCCTGACCGTTCATAGATGATGATGATGTTTGGTTTGTGGAGCGCTCAATGCGCGGTTAATAGCGTCAGTACAGTTTCCCAACCTTCGCTCAGTCCAATATCGCCACTTTCATGAATGATGAGGACAACACCAACACCTAGTCATCTCGAGGCATATGAAAAAAGTCCCTAACCCCTCCGGGAATCAAACCCGCGACCCCGTGCTCGGGAAACGAGAAAGCGACCGCGAGACCACGAGCTGCGGAGTACAGAATCAGGCGCTCAAGGATACAAGAGTTTCGTCAGTAATTACATTCATCCCCCGTAAAAGTATTTTACTGTCTAGTCTTATCATCACCCAGTAACCCAATGATTGACCTCGTTGTGTGTAAACATATGTTACCTAATCAATCTTCCCGTCGACATCGAGGCCATTAGAGACGGAACACAAGCTCGGATTGTGTAAAGTATGAGGAATGAAATCGGCCGTGCCCTTTCAAAGAAATCGTCCCGGTATTTGCCTGGAGCGATTTAGGAAAATCACGGAAAACCTAAATTTGGATGGGTGAACACGCGTTTGTACCGTCATCCTCCCGAGAGCAAGTCTTGTGTTGAAAGGTGGCTACACTGAACCACAGCGCCAGAGATTGCGCCAAAGAGTGTTATTCAGCCGCCTCCACTGGCAGTGCTGGTCGAGAACTCGTAGTAGTGCTTGCTGAGATGTCGTAGTGAAGAGTTCTTGCCGAGAAGTCGTGGTGGAGAGTGCTTGTTGAGATGTGGTAGTAGTGAGTCGGTGTTGAGATGTTGTAGTAGGGAGTGCTTGTTCCATGTTTTATGCAGTTGTTTGATGGGATAGACAGTAGATGTTGTTCTAATGGAGATACTGTAATGATTAGAGTGCTTTTCGTCAATATATATGAAGCTAAAATAATCCCTGTTTTTTTCATTATTTCAGTGTCTTAAATAATGCGTCATTACAGGTTCAGTCAACAAAGCATCTGGCTCGTGTTCTTGTATTAGAGTGTAATTCTGGTTTCCTTACGCAATTATAGTATTTATATTTTTTTAATTACTTCAGTATAAATGATATTTAAAATTTCTTGTCTTATTGAAGAAGAACCGTGCCAGATGTGTACGTTGAATCACACTTCCACACACAGAACAGTTACATTTGTGCTTTGTTGTTGCGTTTGTTTTATAGCTGCTGGGGACTTAATTAATTAATTGTGTTAACGGAAAATTTCATTCCATTCTTTGTTGTTATTCTATGCAGTCAGATTGCGTACTAAAACTAGTCAGGGCCAACCGTTTACGAGACTTCGTAATCGGACATACAGCTACTAAAAATTTAAAAATTATTTTCATTATATAAATAAGCCCCCATGCACGTGGCGACCGCTGCTTCGGATCGTCCCTTGGAATTCTTCTGATTGTAAAAATAGTAGACAGTAGTATTGTTGTAGTAATTTGTAGTTTAGTAATTGTAGTCTATTTTGCATGTGTAGATTTGGTAATTGGCATTCTTCTAATGGTGTTTTGCAAAATTTATTTTTTGTTGTCTTGTCTACGGGTTTGATAATTTAGTGCAATTATTTCAATTGTTCGTTAATCGTGTTTGAGGGAAGCATTTCGTGTGAATGGTATTGTTGGAGATAAGGAGTCATTGTGTGTATTTTTCGTACAGTGACGAGTTTTGTATGTTTTGTAAATGATTACGCGATCGATGAAAAAGGCAAAAATGATGAATAGTCAGAATAACGAAATTGTTAACATGGCGAACTCGCCAACACAGAAGAACAGTGTTGTGAATAACGAAGTGGAAAACAATTTAATAAGTCGGGAAAATAGTCCGGAACCGATTCAAAATTTTTCACAATCAAAAAATTTTCAGAATACGAGATTAACGACAGAAGATATGGAGCAGTTGATGGGTGCTATATTAAATTTGGGATCACGAATGGAAACACGGTTAGACTCACTGGGATCACAGTTAAGATCTGAATTAAAAACAGGGAATATTTTACCTTCATATATATTGACGAAAAGCACTCTGATCATTATAGTATCTCTGTTAGAACAACATCTACTGTCTATCCCATCAAATAACTGCATAAAACATGGAACAAGCACTCCCTACTACAACATCTCAACACCGACTCACTACTACCACATCTCAACAAGCACTCTCCACCACGACTTCTCGACAAGAACTCTTCACTACGACATCTCAGCAAGCACTACTACGAGTTCTCGACCAGCACTGCCAATGGAGGCGGCTGAATAATACTCTTTGGCGCAATCTCTGGCGCTGTGGCTCAGTGTAGCCACCTTTCAGTGTGCTAACCACTGCGCCACCTCGCTCGATGACCGGAAATGGGGCCAGGAACAAAGGTAACGGTAAGTTTTGTAGCAACGTGTAGTGTAACGGCACGAAAAGTAATTTTAGACTCGCTTTATTGGCGCCAGAAGCACAGCGCAGCGAATGTGCTTAAGAATAAGCTCCACAGGCGAGCAGTTCTGTGTACGCTAGTCGCGGAGAGGAGCGTTGGAGGGGGCCAATTCAAATTTCACGCGTGAATGCCGTTCGTAATTGCAATACCGCCGCCAGATAAGTCTGTCGCGGACAACAAAGCAGTAATTGCGTTCTTTGTGCTGCCCATATTTAAAACTTCATTTTCGTGTCCATTTGCCGTTAGTAGTCCCATTTATAAACAATGATTGTTTTCGGTCTAAATAAAGCGATCCGAAATTATATTGAGTAGCGATAAATGTTGGAGTCGAAGGAAATCTGCGGGCATTGAGCTCGCGCCCGGATCAATATTTAAAGGAGATGATTCACGCGACGAGATGAGCGTCATGTTTACAACGCCGATACTTCCCCACTCAGTCTCGAGCGCCAGCGCACGCCTTGCGGACCACACACACGTCTGTACCCAGTTAGTGTACTTCGCACCCGATCCTGTGTAGACTAAGGGGCTCCGGAAGGCCCTATACTTGCAATGTTAAAATAACGCTTATAAATTACATCTTTCCTCACAAAGTATTTGAGGTAGGAAGTTGAACTTTTTACAGATTATTTATTGGAATATGGGCTACAACTTAACACAGGGATTTTACAAAATTTTTGTTCAGTTATTAAAGATGATTTTTTTTCAATTGTAATGAAGATTCACAACATTTTTTTGCAATTTTTTATTTATATATTCAAAAATATACAGTTTTTTGGAAAAAGGCTGTGTTAAATTATGCAGAAGGTACTGAGTAACATTTACTGAAAGTTTGAAACAAATATCTTTGGAAGATCGTTAGAAAACATGTAATTAGTATGAGAAAATAAAAGTTTTGGGAATCGAGCGACAAAGATTGGATTAACTTTTTAGTGCATTCCAGGTCCATAGGATGGATTATCTTCATCCTCTGCAAACTCCTCCTCCAGCTTCCTCTTGTTCCTCCTCCTGTTTACTCTTGCTTGTATTTCTAGACTCTTTACAGCCCTGTCTGCAGCCCGAAGGCGTTCCTTGTCTAAAGCAAGCATCGCTCGTTGTTGTGTTCGTAGATTTTGCTACCATTTTCTTCAGTTGCAGTTACTGCAACACTGTTCCAAAAGGTGGTCATGTATGAAAACTTATCACATTTCAGTTGTATTTTACTAGCAAGTCCTACGTGCTTTATTATGGAGAGTTCCAGACCAACTTCGCTACAATGAATACATCTTACACAGTTTGAAAAAATTCCTTTGAGAACCTACGTATCAAATATTTCATTCACATCCGATTCGCCCATAAAACATTCATAGTTTTCACTCATTGAACGAAGCTTCTTCTGTGAAGTATTTTCTTTCCCACTTTGACTGCTATGGGTAGGTGTACTTGAGAGGTTAGGTTCACTCACTTGGTTATCGTCTTTATTGTTTACAGTAATAACACATACCTTTGGCTTTCCAACATTTCTCCTTTTCTTAAAAGCCTTCAGAGGATTTCTAATAACTTTACTTTTACTCATTATTATACTTCAACAAAACAGAGACTCAAGAAACAGAATTAATTACGAATATTTTCGAGATAACGACAGAGTAAATAAACATGAAACAATCGACAATCACACCAGCGATATATATTGAACCATCACAGGTTAGCCACAACACATACTTTATCTCACATCACTAATATGTACCTGATGAACACGGACGTTAATAATAACACCTTTTGACAGCAGTTTCACAGCGCCACAGTGGGTCACACCCATGTAGAACACATTTCAAAAAAAAAAATTAAAAATAGTTGTAGTCTTCGGGATTTAATAAATTATATATCTATTAAAAGGTAATAATCTGCAGATTCAGAAAACGCAAAAAAGTAAAAATTGAACTTTTCATGATTTTGAGCCTTTCCGGAGCGGTTGGCAGCGGCGTTTAACGTCTGCCTGTGAAAGCGTACTGATCTATTTCATTTACGGAGACTATTAGAAGACATAATTACAAGTGTGGTACTGTACTACGTAACATTAATCACTTTTGTAACTATTATGGAAATATAGTTCGTGCTGGCTAAAAATTAAGAGGAGAGGTGTAAGCAACGTACTTGTACCGCGAACACATCACGTCTGTGATAATTAACAACCAAAATTAATTACGCCCTCACTACGTGAAACCGTCTTTCACTACTGCGTACGTCTAACATTTCGCAGTGAATATTTAAAGTTTTAATACAACGCAGACAAAATGCTGGTTATCAGTCACAAGTCCTGCCTATATACTGAATATGTATTTACCTCAGACAAGCACGTGGAGATACGCCTATCCTATTTCCAGCTGTGCAGATGTTAAACTGAAGGTGGCGTTATAATATTCAGACACATAACAAATTTTTATATTGATTTAAAGGCTTTGCCTGTGGACAGTATATAAATGCCGTTCATGTTCTCATAAGCGTTTCGCTTTAGTTTCGTTAAGGCATCGCTGAAGGTGTAAAATTTATACAGATATTCATTTACATGTAACAATTTTCACATTGATGCTCTGACACTGTACTCACAGACTATACATAATGCTAGACCAGGCAATTTTTCCCTCACTATGTATAATTTCTTTCTCCTACTGTGGAGTAGCTGAGCGGTTCTAGGCGCTACAGTCTGGAACCGCGCGACCGCTACGGTCGTAGGTTCGAATCCTGGATGTGTGTGATGTCCTTAGGTTAGTTAGGTTTAAGTAGTTCTAAGTTCTAGGGGATTGATGATCTCAGAAGTTAAGTCCCATAGTGCTCAGAGCCATTTGAACCATCTCTCCTAGTGTATGTTGATGTAGAGCTCTAAAAATAGCATAGCCACCACCACACAAGTATATAAAATCACAAAAATATATCATCCCAATTGTGGACAACTATTGCAACCCAAAAAAAAAAAACAGAGGCCAAACTATTGATAAGCGCCAAGTGGAAAAATCGCCTGGCCAATGACCTGAAATACGTATAAAACGACTGAGCATGGCCTACACAGATATACAGTCTCTACATGGCAGCACTACAAAAAACATAATAACATGATGTGAAAGCGTGTATGCAGTTTGGGTACTGTGCAGAAAAGTGTTTTTATTGCTGGAGTCAAAACAACATTGTGTCCATCAAGTACTGGACCTTCCAAATACGATCAAGAACTGTTTATGACTCATAAGTACAGATCCAGAATTAATCATTTAAGAGCGTTGAACTATCTGAACAAGTGGATATATATTTCCGGTCATTGAAGATGTTTCAAATAAATTAAAACGAATCGCTTATTGCAAATCAGACGTTGGACTTACCGATACGCATACATACATGAGCGGAAAATCATTATAGTTTTACTAGCAACTGAGGATTGACAGGTAGGTAACATCACAGATGTTACAACAAACTATTTGATGCCAGTTATTTGGAGATAAGTTAAGGACTGCGCCAGTAGTTATGCAGGTGCGCTTAACATCAAGTACAGCAACTGACAAGAACATAACACTACTAAAACACTTACAGCTGCATCTTTACGTAAATATCAATTCCTCCCAAGAAATATGCTCTGCAGTGGTACTATATTTTCACCCTCCCATGTCCAGTTGTATATTGCGGACTTCTGGCAGCAGACTTATTTCCAAGGATTTTTCAAGTTTTAAAGTAAGAGTTTACTCTGAGCTATAACGTATCCTAAATTGCATGTCAGTGTAGAATATCTTCTATCTGAGCCGTTAGAGCATTTGAAACCGAAATTAAGACTTAGTTTCTGTGGTAAAGTTCTGGGCGATGAATTAATTGTAAATAATTTCTTTTTTGCAAATTTAATCTTTGCTTTGACATATTATAAACTGAGTGATAGTATGGCTATCTGACGCGTCAGAGCACTGAAATCCGCACGTATTAACTGGGTTGTGTGGGCGAAGTTCAGTCAGCAAAATTTCAGGTACAGCGTATAGTACAAAATACACTTTTGCTTTTAACTGTGAAAAAAATTTGTTACTATTCACGCTGTAAGACTGTTTCTACCTGAAACCGATATTTTTTTTTTTCTATTTCTGTTCCCAATAGATTGCTACTGCATGACAGCCGAAAGATGTTATAGGCGCCAATTTATTTTGAAAATATGTACTATGTTGCTGTTTAATTGCGATGGGGAACAGGGTAGTGGAGGCTTGGTGGGTAAGGGGGGGGGGTGGAGGGGAATGCGCTCTGTCATCATCTAATTTATTCCAAAAGTCTCCTCAAATCTACGATAGTGATTGAAGCAGAAGAAACGAATTACAATTTGTGCTGCGGCCGGGCCTCGAAACCTGGGTAGTTCGTGCACCTATGTTATCATCCATAGTGTTGTGACGATGTAATGGTTAGCATTTCTGCCTATTAAATAGAACCCCTGGGTTCGAGTCCCGGCCACACCACAAATTTTAATTCGTCTCTTCTGCTTCAATCATTATCGTAGATAAAGGAGAGACTTCAATGTCTCAGGGAAAATTATTGTAAGATCTTCTCAAATCGCTTCTAGTAGCATGCTCTCTCCGTTTATTCTTATTTTCTTCTTGTTTTGTTCCAGCTTTAATAGTGTTCCAATCTGTTCATATGATTAATTATTCTACCGAAAGTAAGCATCCTTGGACCTCCCTCAGAAATCTCTTTAGTTAAAGTTTCCCTATAAAGCCACCAACATCTCAGATCGACATGTAACAGTTAGAGCCGCCACTTTCTTGTGAAATTTTTTATTCTTGTATGTTTCCGAGCCGCTCAGTTCAACGTTCTGCTGATTGTCTCACTTAAACGCTCAAAGGGCCGTGACTTTGTCTCTGTATCTCAGTTCCTGTTGTAACTTATGTCAACCCCAAAGTAGCAGTAATGTGAATTTCACACAGATAGATGAAATTTCATTACTATTGATCACGCTGTTGGTGATACATCACTGGAAACAGTAACAAGAATAAAATACCTTGGAGGAACCGACTGGAGCAGTTTAAAGTATAAAGACGATATACAGTTACTTGTAGAAAAAAACAGACACCTGGCTGAGTTTGCATACAGGATATTTATGGTAACTGAAGCTGAAATTAACTCTCTTGGGACAGTTAGCTAGTAGGATTAATAGCAAAGAACTAGAAGCTCCAACAAAAAGAGCGGCTTCTTTCGTCATGGGTTTCTTTAGTAAACTAAGGAGTGTTATGGAGATACTCAACAAACTACAATCGCAAAAGCTACAAGGTGGGAGTTGTGCATCTCTGAAACATTTGCCTCTAAAATTCCGAGAACATACGTTCGACTAATACGTTCGACCAAGAGTCGAGCTATAATTGTATAATTATTACGTCGTCCTTCATATGTCTCCCTTAACCATTATGAGGAATTACGTATCCGACAGTGCCTCGAATATCCGGCATGCCTGAGTATCGATATGGAGGAAAGGTCAAAGATACTCGGCCCCATACTACAGCTGCAATTTGCTTCCGCGTAGGTAGCCGTGGGCATGTCACATGGTGTTCATTGGCACGTTACTGTCTGCTCATACCTGGGCCCAGCATTTGTCTGGCAGTTATTGCTATTCTGTGAAGTCTCGGATATGCGCCCTGGATAGAGAAGCGATTGCGGACCTTCCTGGTATTAACGTGTATCGATTCGGATAGCTCATTGTACTGCGCATTCTTACGACGACTTCCACTGTGTTGAGCAATTTACTTCTGGATAGCTGTCAACTTCTTGAATTCTGTTGTCATCGGCTGCAGTAACAGCTTGTTTGTTCCAACGGTCTCTGCGTCATTGACAGTGCGAGTGATCGTAAACTGCGTTTCACCTACGTGGAGTAGGACGGAAGAAAATTTGCAAATTCTGCTTGCGTCCTGGTGCGGCAGCGCCCTTAAGCAGGCTTGTGATTCACTGGCAGCCCCGCCAGGTTGGCAGGCCTGCCGGCAGAAGCTAGTGGCGGCCGGTATGCCGCCAGTGCTGCCACCCTCAGGTAGATGCCAGGTGCGTTAGGGTTCCGTATGGCGTCTCTGCCAGCAGAGCTGTCGCAGTGCGGCAGGGTCCTACGTCCGGGTCTGGCCGTGATTCGTACACTGACATGAAGCGGGTAAGGCAATCACTCTGGTATAACGGGACATGCGCCAAAACTGGCACAAATTTCTATTGTTGTTCTAATACACAACCGAAGGCGGTTCATATTAGTAGCTGCGAATGCATCTTCTATGTACACCACTGGCCTATAAAATTGCTAAACCAAGAAGAAATGCAGATGATAAACGGGTATCATTGGACAAATATATTATACTAGAACTGACATGTGATTACATTTTCACGCAGTTTGGGTGCATAGATCCTGAGAAATCAGTACCCAGAATGACCACCTCTGGCCGTAATAACGGCCTTGATACGCCTGGGCATTGGGTCAAACAGAGGTTGGATGACGTGTACAGCTGCCCATGCAGCTTCAACACGATACCACATTTTATCAAGAGTAGTGACTGGCGTTTTGTGACGAGCCACTTGCTCGGCCACCATTGACCAGACGTTTTCAATTGATGAGAGATCTGGAGAAAGTGCTGGCCATTTTCTGTATCCAGAAAGGCCCGTACAGGACCTGCAACATGCGGTCGTGCGTTATCCTGCTGAAATGTAGGGTTTCGAAAGGATCGAATGAAAGGTAGAGCCACGGGTCGTAACACATCTGAAATGTAACGTCCACTGTTCAAAGTGCCGTCAATGCGAACAAGAGGTGACCGAGACGTGTAACTAATGGCACCCCACACCATCACGCCGGGTGATACGCCAGTATGGCGATGAGGAATACACGCTTCCAATGTGCGTTCCCCACGATGCCGTCAAACACGGATGCGAACACCATGATGCTATAAACAGAACCTGGATACATCCGAAAAAATGACGTTTTGCCATTCGTGCACCTAGGTTCGTCGTTGAGTACACCATCGCAGGCGCTTCCGTCTCTTCTGCAGCCAGCGTCAAGGGTAACTGCAGCCATGGTCTCCGAGCTGATATTTCATGCTGCTGCAAACGTCGTCGAACTGTTAGTGCAAATGATTGTTGTCTTGCAAACGTCCCCATCTGTTGACTCAAGGATCGAGACGTGGCTGCACGATCCGTTACAGCCATGCGGATAAGACGCCTGTCATCTCGACTGCTAGTGATACGAGGCTGTTGGGATCCAGCACGGCGTTCCGTATTACCCTCCTGAACCCACCGAGTCCATATTCTGCTAACAGTCGTTGGATCTCGACCAACGCGAGCAGCAATGCCGCCTTACGATAAACCGCAATCGCGATAGGCTACAATCCGATCTTTATCAAAGTCGGAAACGTTTTACCAGGCAACGTCGGTCAGCTGCTGTTTGTGTATGAGAAATTGGTTGGAAACTCATGTCAACACGTTTTAGGTGTCGCCACCGGAGCCAACCTTGTGTGAATGCTCTGAAAAGCTAATCATTTGCGTATCACAGCATCTTCTTCGCGTCGGCTAAATTTCGCGTCTGTAGCACGTCATCTTCGTGGTGTAGCAATTTTAATGGCCAGTAGTGTCTATGATAGGGTGCGATGTTTGCTTTGAACCTCGGTTTCACGTCTCGTGGAAAATTAGACCAAGTCTTTGGCACGTTCGAACGATTACTCGGAGAAATCTCGAACAACTGTTCTACATCACAACTTTTTAAGTGGTAGAGATAGGGATGCAGTTCGCGACCAGCGGTCTCCACTGCGGAAGCGGACAGGCTCAGTCAGGTGCCCGGGACGCCCAGTGGCTGGGGCGGGGGGGCGGAGGATGCGCTTTGTGCGGCAGCTTCCCGCCGCCCCCGCCGCCCCCGCCGCCCCCGCCGTCTCCTCTGGGGAGAAATATCGCCGCGCGGCAGGGCCGGCAGCCAGCGCCGCCAAGGTCGGCGTCCAGTAAATCACGGCAGCGAGCCGCGGCGCGCCGCCTCGCCCCAGTATCGCGGCCACACATCTACACGGTGCTCAGCCGCCCTGATGGCTTCTGCGCCCCACTTTGTGGCTTACTTGTAGAAATACGCAGACCAGCCACGCAGCGGGCAGTGCCCGGAACTGACGAGTGAAAGCAATCGATCCGGCCGGTTGTTGGAAAACAGTCGACTCACTCAGTACTAATTACTCGCTTCCAGCCTGCTGGGCGGCAATTGGCAGCACCTTACAATGATTCACTGACATTACAAAACCGTCAAAGTTGCGTAGAAGTTTATTTTTATTTAAATGGCTGCCAGTTTCCAATCTTAGTCTACTTCTTTGTTTCTTTCTTTCTTTCGCTGACGCCATAGTCCCCTCAGCGATCGCAGAGTCGGCGTGGTTACAACGGATTTGCCAATGTTAGTTATAGGGATGTCCGGATGCCCTTCCTGCCGCCAACCCGTGCCCTCCCCCACCCCCCCCCTCCCCCAAGGATGGAGTGAGCGTACCCCGTACCCCAACTGTCTGCATCTAGTGTAAACTGTGAAAGAGTGTGGACGTGTTTCAAATGACTGCGACGCGTGCAACTGAGGCGGAACGTGGGAACCAGCCCGGCATTCACCTAGTGGGATGTGGAAAACCGCCTAAAAACCACATCCAGGCTGCCCGGCCCACCGGTCCTCTTCGTTAATCCGCCGGGCGGATTCGATCCGGGGCCGGCGCGCCTACCCGAGTCCAGGAAGCAGCGCGTTAGCGCTACCGGCTACCCTGGCGGGTGCCAACCTTAGTCCATTATCAATCCATTAACATAAGTAAACTGTTGATAGTGTACAGCAACCAGCCACAAACTGGTTTCAGCTTATTTCGTTTAAAAAGTACCGCCACCGGTTTGGAATTCACACTACATAAACATGTATTAACTTGATCAGTGGTTAAGCAACTAGTTACGTTCTATTTTTTAACGAACTCCAAAGTTTAGAAGCAAATAACAACAGAATCCACACAGCAGTATTTACTTTATTACGAGTAATATGATCGTGTGGTCGTTGGTTTTCCTTGACGCAATGGTTTGTGCAGAAGATTCCTTGCCGCCTCCGATTATTTTCCTTTCATGATGCCAATTACAACTTTTAACGTTATTGGGAAGGCACGGAAGTCAAGCGAAACACATCAGATAATAATAACACAACGGACGAAACAAGACTTCCTTATTAATAAATCCTCTTGCATGATTATTACACTTTCAGCTGCTGGACATTTTTTTTCCAGATGCGGAAAAGACTGGATCTTCTGCTAATAAAGCTTATTTATTTATATCAGGGGTGCCCACGTTTCTGTTCACGGACCATTCCCGGGTCCGAGTGCCAAAGCGCTCAGCCTCGCTTCACATTTCCTCCACAACCACGCCACGCTGTCTTGAGTGCGACGAGGGGGAAGAGAGGGAAATACTGAACGCACCGCATTTAAATGGCATTACAGTCGCACTGCAAAAAGAAATGGTTCTGATGGCTCTGAGCACTATAGGACTTAACTGCTGAGGAGGTCGTCAGTCCCCTAGAACTTAGAGCTACTTAAACCGACCTAACCTAAGGACATCACACACATCCATGCCCGAGGCTGGATCCGAACCTGTGACTGTGGCGCCTAGAACCGCTCGGCCACACGAGCCGGCAGTCGCACTGCCTGCGACTTCGTTTTATATTTCACATTTCTCAATGACATAGATCACAAACAAAACCAGTTTTCAGTATTAATTTTTATTTTTAGCGCACTTTAGACAAGAAAAAATTATATAAATTTTCAGTACACCAAAAACAATTAATTAATACTGAAAATTTGCTTTGTTTGTTATCTGGTACAAGCTATCAGCATACGCACAGACACAGACAGTTTCAGCTCAAGTTGCCACGTAATCGTGACTTACCTAGTTTCATAAGGTCTTTCACACAAATATACCGTTCAAAATACTGCAGCACTTTTGAAACCTCTTTATGGAGACTCGGGACATCTACATAAGGAAAGCAACTTAGACGTTCTGGACGATTTTAATGTAAAAGGGTTTGTCATTGAAACTGCAATTACCTAATACGTCAATCAGTTACGTCTGCACATACATTGGCACTTGCAACTGAAATGGCAAATAGTCTCTCATTCCCATCAAATCAGAAAGAAGTTGCCTTGAAATGCTTTACTGTGTGCAGTGTTAAGTCTACTTAAAATGCGAAGTCTCCAATCCATTCTGGATGTTCTAATTTTCGTTCCTGCACTCCTTTTCCCTTAGTAAGTTCAACAATAGTGAGTCTTAAATCTAAACTTCGTTCCAGGTGCGCCACTAGACGTAACCAACGTACTTTGCAGTAATATAAAGTGTCTGCATTCTTCATTTATTTCTATCGAAGACTGTTGCAACTGACAATAGAATAACGGACAAGACTTCAGTGGCCGGCCGGTTCTAGACGCTACAGTCTGGAACCGAGCGACCGCTCCGGTCGCAGTTTAGAATCCTGCCTCGGGTATGGATGTGTGTGATGTCCTTAGGTTAGTTAGGTTTAATTAATTCTAAGTTGTAGGCGACTGATGACCTCAGTAGCTAAGTCGCATAGTGCTCAGAGCCATTTGAGCGACTTCAGTACCAACAGTTTCTTCAAGTGCTTCATGCCTGCAAATTTAGCATAAAGTAATTCTTCATATAGAGAATAATGAATCCTGTCGCTCGATCGTTGTAATTTCTTGCTACCTTATTGTCATCTGAATATGTAAATTCTCTCTGCACTGTACTGTAACGTAGTTTCATAGCAAATAAGCAACACCCGCCGCTTATGCGAATTGAGAATTCTCATCCTTCTCTTTTGTTATTCCCATTCACTTTAAATGATTGGGATGATACATCGCTGAAGTCCTTCTCTTGTGCAATCGGCCACTGACCTGTCAACCTCCTTCACACCACGAACAAAACAGCGAAGGTTGAATAGCGCTGAAACCACGATTCTGCCGAACTCAGAGAGTTGTGCGAACCGAAAAATGCCGCATCACAATGCTAAATGAAATCTCGTCCTTTTCCGGGTACTTCCGAGAAGGACCGAGCAAATCCGTGTTACAGGTCCGACACTGGCACAGCCGTAGTCCACACAAGCTGCACGTGTGAAGTTTGGCACACTATGGCTGGTCCTAATTTATATTCAAAACTGTTACGGGATTTCACCCTCAGTTAACGAAATGATACATTTCCAAAACTTTGGCTACGAAATATCTGGAAAATTTCGCACCTTCATAACAGGTAAGTACACTACTGGCCGTTACAATCGTTACACCACGAAGATGACGTGCTACAGACGCAAAATTTCACCGACAGGAAGAAAATGCCGTGATATGCAAATGATTAGCTTTTCAGAGCATTCACAAAAGGTCGGCGCCAGTGGCGACACCTAAAACGTGCTGATATGAGGAAAGTTTCCAACCGATTTCTCATACACAAACAGCAGTTGACCGGCATTGGCTGGTAAAACATTGTTGTGTTGCCTCGTGCAAGGTGGAGAAATGCGTAACATCACGTTTTTGACTTTGATAAAGGTCCGATTATAGCCTATCGCGATTCCGGTTTATCGTATCGCGACATTGCTAATCGCGTTGGTCGAGATCCAATGACTGTTAGCAGAATATGGAATCGATGTGTTCAGGAGGGTAATACGGAACGCCGTGCTGGATCCCAACGGCCTCGTATCGCTAGCAGTCGAGATGATAGGCGTCTTATCCGCATGGCTGTAACGGATCGTGCAGCCACGTCTCGATCCCTGAGTGAACAGAAGGGGACGTTTGCAAGACAACAACCATCTGCAGAAACAGTTCGACGAAGTTTGCAGCAGCATGGACTGTCAGCTCGGACACCATGGCTGCGGTTACCCTTGACAGTGCATCACAGACGGGAGCGCCTGCGATGGTGTACTCAACGACGAACCTGGGTGCACGAATGGCAAAACGTCATTTTTGCGAATGAATCCAGGTTCTGTTTACAGTATCATGATGGTCGCATTCGTGTTTGGTGACATCGCGGTGAACACACTTTCGTCATCGCCATACTGGCGTATCACCCGGCGTATTGGTATGGGGTGCCATTGGTTACACGTCTTGGTCACCTGTTGTTCGCATTGACGGCACTTTGAACCCTGGACGTTACATTTCAGTTGTGTTACGACCCGTGGCTCTACCCTTCATTCGAACCTTGTGAAACCGTACATTTCAGCAGGATAATGCACGACCGCTTATTGCAGGTCTTGTACAGGCCTTTCTGGATACAGAAAATGTTCGACTGCTGCCCTGGCCAGCACATTCTTCAGATCTCTCACCAAATGGAAACGTCTGGTCAATGGTGGCCGAGCAACTGGCTCGTCGCAGTACGCCAGTCATTACTCTGGGTGAACTATGGTATCGTGTTGAAGTTGCACGGGCAGCTGCACCTGTACACGCCATCCAAGCTCTGTTTGACTCAATGCCCAGGCGTATCAAGGCCGTTATTACGGCCAGAGGTGTTTGTTCTGGGTACTGATTTCTCAGGATCTATGCACCCTAATTGCGTGAAAATGTAATCACATGTCAGTTCTAGTATAATATATTTTTCCAGAGAATACCCGTTTATCATCTGCATTTCTTCTTGGTGTAGCAATTTTAATGGCCAGAAGTGTATATATTCCGGTGAAGCAAAGTGTAAAGCAAATCAATAGAACCGTTTTTGATGCTTATAATGACTGCAACTGTACGGTCGACTATCGCACTGTCAAAGGACCTACCCAAGCTGCCGGTCGATGATACATTCGTAGGTGGGTTGTGCTGAATAGCACGCTGAGTTGAGTGGCAGGCGACGGCGGGTTAGGCTGACCAGCGCAGTGTGGTCCCGCCCACCCACCGGCTGCGTCCCCCCGGCCGCAAGGGGAGCGTATTAACTGCGGCAGGGGCTCCCCCGCGCAGCAGGGAGGGTTTTAATGTGGGGGAGCAGGCCGCCGATCCCGGGGGCCGCAGCGCTTCCGCTATCGCCAGCACACACCACGCACGCATATTTTCCTTTCGGATTTCATTCGTTACCTCAGCTGATTCAGTTCACTACAACTCGGTCTCGATCGCCTGTACGTGAGACATTCACTGGGAGGCAGATTCTGGAGAAATAATAAACGTTTAATAAAATACTCTGTCGATATTGATTTTTCCAAGGCAAATGAAAGTGTCCATAAACAGAGAGCATGTGCTACATTCCGAACAACGTGGGGTACAGTTCACTCCGTCCGCAATAGCGGCTGGCTGGTAGTTCCGACCGACAACAGTGCCAACCTCCGGCAGTGGCGTCATTCATTTGGTGGGGTCAGCAAACCACTTTCTTGAAGCCGTTGTCAATTTTCGTGGCCTGCGGCCGCCACTACTCGGTCAAGTAGCTCCTTGGTTGGCGTTGCGTGGCTGCGCGCATCACATTCGAGCTCTCCCGCCAAGGAATTGGAAATTTTTAGTAGGTCTTATGGGACCAAATTGCGGAAGTCATCGGTCCCTAAGCCTACACACTACTTAATCTAACTTAAACTAACTTACACTATGGACAATACACACACCCTTGCCCGAGGAAGGACTCGAACCTCCGACCGGGGGAGCAGCACGGACCGTGACAAGGCGCCAAGACCGCGCGGCTACCCCGCGCTCCCACCAAGGAAAAATCCTTAACACCGGATCCTCCACACGCTACCCAGCTGTGCTGACCAGTCAGTTGCGAAGGTGAACATCTGCAAGCACAGGGTGAGCAGAAATTCATACACTCCGACGCCACAGCGCGATTCCTTGCATACTAACAGTACAAAAAGTCTGGAGCAAAACATCGCTCTGTACATACTTTCAAAAAAATGGTTCTAACAAGGGAACCTCCCCATCGCACCCCCCTCAGATTTAGTTATAACTTGGCACAGTGGATAGGCCTTGATAAACCGAACACAGATCAATTGAGAAAACAGGAAGAAGTTGTGTGGAACTGTGAAAAAATAAGCAAAATATACAAACTGAGTAGTCCATGGGTCACATATGCAACATCACGGAGTTTGTGGGTTCAGGAGCGCCGTGGTCTCGTGGTAGCGTGACCAGCTGCAGATGAAGAGGTCAGAGGTCCTTGGCTCAAGTCTTCCCACAAGTGAAAATTTTACTTTCTTAATTTTTGCATAGTTATTATCTGTCCGTTCGTTCATTGACGTCTCTGTTCACTGTAATAAGTTTAGTGTCTGTGTTTTGCGACCGCATCGCAAAACCGTGCGATTAGTAGACGAAAGGACGTGCCTCTCCAATGGGAACAGAAAACATTTGATCGCAAGGTCATAGGTCAACCGATTCCTCCACAGGAAAACACATCTGATATATTCTATACGAC
This sequence comes from Schistocerca americana, assembly GCF_021461395.2. Lineage (NCBI taxonomy): Eukaryota > Metazoa > Arthropoda > Insecta > Orthoptera > Acrididae > Schistocerca > Schistocerca americana. Next base: position 174,281,114 of record NC_060122.1, on the reverse strand, counting down.
ACTGGTGACGGCATGTGCGTCACATGACAGGA